>NC_069501.1:198082153-198282153 GCF_027579735.1 Bombina bombina | reverse complement strand
TGGAGTACTTACCCTGCTTATAGAGGTTGATTGCCGACCAAATGTTACCCAGTTCCCAATTTGACTCTGTTTTTTTTTTACGACTTGACCAAAGAAATGTCTTAATTGAAGATATGCAAAGAAACTATGCTTATGAATTGAAAATGATCTTTTAAGAGTTTCAAATGATTTCATGGACTCTCGTCCCTCTTCCTTTACCTGAATAAGATTATGAATCCCTTTAATCGACCAATCTCTAAACTCAGCTGAGTCTAGACCAGGAAGAAATTCCGGGTTCCCACTTATTGGTAAAAATTTTGAGAGCCTGTAATCAACATTTAATTCACGTGTGAATTTTTTCCACGCACAGTTTGGGCCTTTAAATATTTGCATTTTAAAAAGAGAAGCTGGTATTGAAGAATTACTGCAGTGAATTAGGACCTTTAGTAAAAGCGGGTCTTTGATTTTAATTCTAAATTATATATGTACTGTTTTTTTCCATAATCCAATCCAATACCACCTTTACCAAAGCTGCCAAGTTATAAAACTTCAGGTTAGGTAGCGCTAAGCCCCCCGCCGACTGGTGGTGACTTAAATTTGTCGACGAGATCCAAATGTTTTTGCCATATAAATTTAGATGCCATTCTATTGTATCTTAAAATATCTTTTGTGTAAATAATAAAAGGCAAATTATGTATCAGATATAACAGCTTTGGGAAAAGGATGGTTTTAATCAGGACTATTCTAGCTGATAGGGATATTGATAACTGGGTCCATCTTTTTAAGTTCTCATCTAGTTTGACAAATAGAGGTGACAAATTTAAGTTGCAACATTTGCCTGGATCTCTGGATATCTTTATTCCAAGGTAATCCACAGTGTCGACTACTTTAAAGGAACAATGAAGACCTTTTAGCCTTGGTGGTGATGAGATCCATAGGATTTCTGATTTATCCGGGTTAATTTTATATCCCGAAAATTATCCAAATAGGTCTGTGAATTCTAAAAATTGCTTTATAGAGGTCTTTGTATCTATTAAGAATAGAAGAAGGTCATCTGCATAAAAGTTCAGCACAAACTTCTGACCCCCAATAAGAATACCTGGTATATCCTGACAGAGAAGAATTGCTAGTGGTTCTTGTGAAATATTGAAGAGAAGGGGCGAGAGGGGACACCCCTATCGAGTCCCTCTCTCCAGTGTCAAACAGTTGGTCAAAGAATTGTTAATTTTCAGATTCGAGATAGGTTTCTGGTAGAATAATTGAATTATCTTTAGAAAGTTCCCCTGATAATCAAATCGTTCTAAAGCCATAAAAAGATTGTCCCAACTCATTAGGTCAAATGCCTTCTCTTAATCAACCGATAATATTTCTAGATCCGGTCTAGTTGAACTCCTGCTCTCCATTCCTTTATTCCAAAAATGTTCTATTATCTTAAGTACCCTACAGATTGTCTTCGTAACGTTTCTACCCTTCATGAACCCTGCCTGATCTTCATGAATGAGTGCTCCAAGATGTTTCTTAATCCTGTCCGCTAAAATAGACATTACTATTTTGCAATCTTTGTTAAGGAGAGAGATAGGTCTATAGGATGTTATATTTTCAGGATCTCGTTTTTTTTTTGAGAATCAGCGTAATGGTAGAAGCGGTAAAATACTTTGAGTCTGGGGGGCGGAGCCAAACCACGCAGGCAGATGGCTGTGCTTCACTAGTGCTCTTCAACCCTCAAGCTGTATGATGCATATAAAATAGATAAAAAATTCTCCTACTTTGGTTTATTTAATATTATCAATTTGCTGGAGCAATGAAGCCACTTATTTAACTCAGCCAGGCCAGGATAACAACTACAGCGGTGACTATTGAAGCGAGAGAGCAGACGCAGCTGCAGCGCCATTCCTGAGATCTACGCAATCTAAAGAGGCAGCCTACTTCAAACCTCCCTTATTTGCCGCTACACAGAAGCGGGGATCAGATCGGCAGCAGGTATTAGATCTAATCGGGAGCCTGAAGACATACTGGAAAGTAGTGAGGTAAGCAAACCGTCCTCACAAGCTCTCGCAACATAATAAGCAGCAGGGCGTAAGTAAACAGGCCTAAGTGCGACACACACCAACCCACAAAAGTGAAACACAGCAGGGAATATCAGATCGCTGCAACATAGAGCGGCCTTATTCAGCTTAAAAGACAAGCGCTATTATCCCTTTGGGGGCATAAATTGAGGGCAAAAAGGAGAAATACTGAAAATAGAAAAGACACCAACCTCTGCTGATAATTCTGATCAGAGCGGTAACTTTGCTCGGACCCGTGATTGGAGCGGGGGGGGGGGGGGGGGTTTGAGGGAAGGCAATACCCCGGCAGAGATTTTTAACAAGCTTAATTCCGGGGGTTACACTGGACAGCTCGCTAAGCCCACTAATCTAAACAATTATTTGTGTGCCCAGCTGTTGTATCAACAAAACATACGCAAAGATATATAGAATACACAGATCCACCAAAACAGGGAATTATAAGGCCATATGACTAAAAATTAGAACTGTTCCTGTTGAATACGCACTGAGGATGAGATGACAATATAATCTCAAACCACTATTTAAAGTTTACAATAAGCGAGTACCTTTTTGTGGGTTCCCTACCAGAAATTTGGGATTACACTAGAGCTGCTGACCTAACCTATCTCACTGTCATCTCTCCTCTCCACAGAAAGAGTGGGTAGGGAAAGGATAAAAATAATAAAGGGAAAAAAAACAAAAAAGGAAAAAAAAACAACAGAAGAAATACTTTTCGATGTGCTCTTTCTACTACTAGCGGAATAGACTCAGTCAAGCCTAAAATTTGAGGCAGCTGCACCGACGCAAAGGCAAGAAGATCCCAGTATTCTGTGTTTTCTGGGAGACCGATCACTTTGACGTTGTTCCGTCTTGATCTATCCTCGAGATCTTCAGTCCTTGTGCGTAGTGCAGCTATCTCTTTTTACTTTAGTGGCATTTGAATCCAAGATATTTACTTGCAGGGATGAAACTACAGGGGGTGCAGAGGTTGCAATTGCGACTGGGCTCCCAAGGGTGGTGACCCAGCTTAAAAAAATATATAAAAAACGTTGACTTGCCACTGCCTGCACTGATATCATGTGAGTGTGACATGATGCTTCACTAGTGTCTCTGACTACAGGGGTTAGTGTTTCTGTTTTACCCATTGGTGTTTATGTGTGTATGTGTATATGTGTATGTATGTATGTGACTGTGTGTATTTATGCATGTATGTGTGTTTGTTTGTGGAACCAGCAAATTACAGACCTTGTTACTACAGCATGGGGGGAGTGGGTAAACAGTGTCACTATACAGTACCACTATATACAGTACTGGGGGGGCTGGACCATGTCACAGACTACTGTGGTCACTTTATAAAGTACTGGGGCGGGTAGGGTCAGGTTAGCCATCTCACCGGCAGATTACAGACTGTGTCACTGACTCACTATATACAGTACTGGTGGGTTAAACAGTGTCACTATATACAGTAATAGTGGGTCAGATCATCTCACAGACTGTGGGCACAGGGTACCTCCTTTTGCAGACATGTAATCTGATTCACATTTTTTCTGTGTTAAATGTAAAAAAAAAAGAAAAGAAAAAATAATATGTATCAAATTCACTTTTTTTAGGGTGGGGGGGGGCCTTCTTAGATTTTTGCACCTGGGCCCTGTGGTTTCTAGTTACGCCTCTGTTTACTTGGTCTTCTAAAGTGGAAATCCTAGTCTCGGCTTCAGCTAATCTTGAGGAAAAGATCCTTTTTTGTGCTGCTTAATTTCTTAGCTTTACTTTTTGGGGCCATTACGGGTGATTTTGATTTAATCTGTGAAATAAATTTGTCCATTGAGAACATCAATGTAGCCTATATACGAGGTCCACATAGTAAACGTCTACCAAAAGCATGACACACATAAAAAAAAAAAAAGAAAAAAGAAAAGAAAACGTGAATTAGGATATCTATATCTTGTTATCCTACACAGGAAAACAAGTTGTGAGAGTGCAATCCGTGAGGTGCCAATATGCCCCTGCTCAGGGGATATAAAGCTCCGGCCCCAGTAATTCAAAGAAGTCATTTCTCATTCAAACAGAATATACAGTTTTCCCCTACTTGCAGTGATATCTGAATCCTGAACTCAACCTTAACTTGGATACAATATAGGTATGTTACACATATTATCTAAGGCTTGGGAGTCCATAGCGACTCTAAGGTCCCTTCTTCGGGGAGGCAGTTCCCCTTTTCTGTTTATTTTCCCCTTTGTCTTTCTTTTCCTCCCTCCTTCTTTTTCCCCCCTTTCTTTTTATTCTCCTTCCCCTTAGACTTTTCTTCTCTTTTCTCTCCTTGTTATTGCCAGCACGAGGGGGGGGGTGGGGTGGTGGGGGGAGTATAGCAGAAAAATTCCACAAAAAAGGGGTAGACTTTAATGTAAGCCAAGCAAGAAAACAGGAGTTATTTGACAGAGGGCTTCTGTTTCTCTTCCTCCAGTCTTATAATGGTATCGCTTCCCAGCCTGTAGGTACGAATTGAACTCACTGCCACCTCCTCAGACGTGGCACCTTGTATGCTCCTTACTTGAGTTTATTTCTCCCTTCCCCAGGTCAGGGACGAGAATATTGCAAATCACAGTTCCCAAGGTAGTCAGCCCAGATTCCACTTATGCCCAAAATGACAGTCCAGATTATATACCAGCATCTTATTGGTGCAATAAAGGAGAAAGCTAGTAAGCTGCTACATCCTATATTGTATATGTAGTTTGTTTCAACCAACTCCGTTGCTACTTATATCAGCTTATAACCAGCCAATGTCTTGAGGTGGCAGCTACATATAAATCCTAGCAGGGCTTCCTTGCAGCAGCAGTTAACAATACCTCAATGCTACTGGGCTCTGTATCCAAGACGTAGGCGGTATGTTACTGCTTTAGTGTCTAGGTTGCTTTAAGCTAAATCCCTGTCAATCAATTTTGTATCACCCCAAGCAGGTCTATCTACTGAGCAGCATTCAGGCTAATGACCATTAACTGCTTCCTGATAGGCGTAACAGCGGTTATAGACAAATTTGTCTCCCAATGCACCGATCACAAGTATGACTTCACTACCAGGCACATATATATTGTATCTCAGGGAGTGTGGCAAGGATCTCGGTGGGCCGACCTCTGTCTGTCAGATATATACAAGCCGGTCACCGTTTTGAATGGTTCACTATCGGTGTTGCTGCTGCTGAAACCCGATGAGCCTGTTTTGTCTTTTAGCATGTAAATGCTGCTGCCGGTCTCCTGTTGTTCAAGCTAGTAGGCTGTCAGCTGTTCGCTTGCTTCGCTGCTAATTTTACACAGAAGATATTCCAATAGAGGTATGGTGCAGCTCAGCAGACAATGTGGTGCCACTTGACAGCCAGTTGATATTATAGCAGTTATAAGCGTTCTCTTATCCCAGAGCACTGATCACCAGTGCTATTTCACTGCCCGGCACACCTAAGTTAAATCTCAGGGAGCGTGTCTCAGGTCTCAATTCTCCGTCCTTTGTCTGCACAGACTCGCCGCAATTTAAATGATTCAGTGTTGGCGTTGCTTCTGCTGACACCCAGTGGGCAAGTGTTACCTTTCAGCCTACTCTTTCTGACTGTCTCCTAAAGCTCAGGCCGGTGAGCAATCAGCTGTTTGCTTGCTTCGCTAACAGCGTACATTCCAGCAAGCATGTGGTGCAGCCCAGTAGACCATTAGTCTCTGCCTAGGAGTGCTTGGGAGAATGAGCCGTTAGCCCGTATTCAGAGTTCCGTGATCGGATATGCCTGTGCCAGGTAGACACAAGCTTCCAGGCCCATTAACACTTTTGTGGCTGAGGAATCCTCCGCTTTCGTGGGTTGATGTTACCATGCGTTCTTCGTGCACAGCTTGCTAGTGTCTAAACAGTGCTAGCTCCTCCCACCAGAACTCTTGTATCCGAAAGCTTGAACATCACCATTCTGGAGCAAGTTAGACTGTCTGATTTAAATCCCAGGGCAAATAGTTCCTTTCATTTTTTATATTAAACGCCTGAATTTTTCTATATCCCCAAATAATCTAGTCACTCTCAATACACACATGGGGGCCCATTTATCAAGCTCCTGATGGAGCTGTTATGAAGCAGCGGTCTAAAGACCGCTGCTCCATAACCCTGTCCGCCTGCTCTGAGCAGGCGGACAGACATCGCCACAAATCAACCCGACCGAGTATGATCGGGTTGATTGACAACCCCCTGCTGGTGGCCGATTGGCCGTGAATCTGCAGGGAGCTGCTGGTGCAATGCTGAATACGGAGCTCTCCACATTCAGTGAGGTCTGTTGGACCTGATCCGCACTGTCGGATCAGGTCCGACAGACCATTGTTAAATAGGCCCCTAGATTTTGAGGCAACTGATTAGTTAAAGGCATGTGGATATACTGTATATATGTGGTTTGTGATGGTTTAGGGCTTAACAGTGTATTTTTTTTTTGCAAGGGAGTTGTGGCAGTTTAGCGGTTAAAAGAAAAAAGGTTTATTGTAATGGGGGTTGTGGGTGTTTAGGAGTTACAGTAATAAAGCATAGGTATTTTTGTGATAGAGTTGTGGAGGTTTAGGGATCTAATAATTTTTTAATTTTTTTTTTGCAGTGAGATTGTGACTGCTTAGAGGGTAATAGTGTAGGGGGTTTATTGCAAATTTATTGAATGCACATTTTATAATAATTTTCAATATTATTACAAAAGAAATTATCACTATTATATCTATCTATCTATCTATCTATCTATCTATCTATCTATCTATCTATCTATCTAACTCACACTTAATACAAATTTTTAAAAAACAGAATATTGATGTCCCTTTTTCTGGTATTTGTATATTCTAATGCGTTTATCTTGTAAATGTCGATAAAATGTATTTCTGTAACTTAGATGTAGAGGTTACAATGATAATGTTTTGTACTCTATTAAACGTTTTAAACTTCTGTGGTATTCATCTGCCTTAAAGGGACAGTCTACTCCAGATTTTTTTATTGTTTAAAAAAATAGATAATCCCTTTATTACCCATTCCCCAATTTTGCATAACTAACACGGTTATTTTAATATACTTTATACCTCTGTGATTACCTTATGTCTAAGCCTTGGTAGACTGCCACCTCCTTTCAGTTATTTTGCCAGACATAGCCAATCAGTTTCGACTCATAAATAACTCCATGGGAGTGAGCACCATGTTATCTCTATGGCACACATGAACTAGTGCTGTGTAGCTGTGAAAAACTGTCAAAATGCACTGAGATAAGAGGCGACCTTTAAGGCCTTATACATTAGCATATGAGTCTACCTAGGTTTAGCTTTAAACAAAGAATGCCAAGAGAAAAAAAGCAAATTTAATGATAAAAGTACATTGGAAAGTTGTTTAAAATTGCATGCCCCATCTGAATCATGAAAGTTTAATTTCGACTTTACTACCTCTTTAAATAAGTTATGTAAAATTGCCAATTTAAAAATAGTGTATTTGAAAGCAACTAAACTTATTTCTTTCATGTAATTAGCAAGATTCCATGAGCTAGTGACGTATGGGATATACATTCCTACCAGGAGGGACAAAGTTTCCCAAACCTCAAAATGCCTATAAATACACCCCTCACCACACCCACAATTCAGTTTTACAAACTTTGCCTCCTATGGAGGTGGTGAAGTAAGTTTGTGCTAGATTTCTACGTTGATATGCGCTTCTCAGCATGCTGAAGCCCGGTTCCTCTCAGAGTGCTCAGTGCAGTGAATGACAGAGGGATGTGAAGGGAGTATTACCTATTGAATGCAATGGTCATGCTAACGGGGATCTATTTCATAGGTTCTCTATTATCGGTCGTAGAGATTCATCTCCTACCTCCCTTTTCAGATCGACGATATACTCTTATATACCATTACCTCTGCTGATTCTCGTTTCAGTACTGGTTTGGCTATCTACTTTATGTAGATGAGTGTCTTTTGGTAAGTATGTTTTCCTTTATTAAGACACTCTCAGCTATAGTTTGGCACTTAAAATGTAAAGTCCTAAATATAATGTTTGTACTTATATTTGCCATGATTCAGGTTTATCAATATATTTCCTTTTTACAGACTGAAATTTTCAAATTGACTTTCTTTCTAAATTGCGGGCTGTTAGGCTTGCGGGTGCGCAAAATGCTATAATTTATTGCGTCATTTTTGGCGCGAGACTTTTTTGGCGTGAGAATTAAGTTTGTTGACGGATTTTCGTCATTTCCGGCGTCTTAGTTGGCGCCGAGAATTTTCACGTAGTTGCGTCATCTATGACGCTCGTGTTTGTTGCAGACATTTTTGGCGCCAAAAATATTTTGTCAGTTGTGGGCGTCATACTTGGCGCCAGACTTTTGACATTATTTAAGTCTTCATGTATTTTTGCTTCTGGTTTCCAGAGGCTTATTCTGTTTGCATTTTTTCCCATTCCTGAAACTGTCATATAAGGAAATTGATAATTTTGCTTTATATGTTATTTTTTCTCTTACATATTGCAAGATGTCTCAATCTGATCTGTTTCAGAATCCACTATTGGAATCCTGCTGCCTGATGTCGGTTCTACCAAAGCTAAGTGCATTTGTTGTAAACTTGTGGTAACTGTACCTCCGGCTGTAATTTGTGATAGTTGCCATGACAAATTTTTACATGCAGACAATATTTCCATTAGTAGTAATCCATTACCTGTTGTTATTCCTTCAACATCTAATGCTCAGGATATTCCTGTTAATGTGAGAGAATTTGTTTCTAATTCTATTCAGAAGGATTTGTCTGTCATACCACCTTCTAATAAACGTAAAAGGTATTTTAAAACTTCTCATAAAATTTATTGAATTTTTAAATGACCGGCAACATTCTGATTTATCTATCTCTGATGAGGATCTATCTGGTTCAGAAGATTCTGCCTCAGATATTGACACTGACAAATCTTCATACTTATTTAAAATTGAGTATATTCGTTCCTTATTGAAAGAGGTGTTGATTGCATTCGATATGGAGGAGACTAGTCCTCTTGATATTAAAACTAGTAAACATTTAAATTCAGTTTTTAAACTCATGTACTTATTCCAGAGGTTTTTCCAGTTTCTGACGCTATTTCAGATGTAATTTCTAGGGAATGGAATAGACTGGGTACCTCTTTTACTCCTTCTTCAAGGTTTAATAAGCTGTACCCTTTGCCGTCTGATAGATTGGAGTTTTGGGAAAAGATCCCCAAAGTTGATGGGGCCATCTCTACTCTTGCTAAACGTACTACTATTCCTACGGCAGATAGTACTTCTTTTAAAGATCCTTTAGATAGAAAACTTGAATCTTATCTAAGGAAGGCTTATTTATGTTCAGGTCATCTTCTTAGGCCTGCTATTTCTTTGGCTGATGTTGCAGCTGCTTCAACTTTTTGGTTGGAAACCCTAGTGCAACAAGTATCAGATCATAATGTGTATAGCATTGTTAAGTTACTTCAACATGCTAATAATTTCATTTGTGATGCCATTTTTGATATCATCAGAATCACCCAGGACATACTTGAAAACAAGAGAAAGCTCAATGTATCCTTCCTGGTAAAATATTTTATAAATAAATAAATAAATTGATGTCAGATATATGTCTTTAGCTATATTAGCTAGAAGAGCTTTATGGCTTAAATCTTGGAATGCTGATATGACTTCTAAATCAACGTTGCTATCTCTCTCTTTCCAAGGTAATAAATTATTTGGTTCTCAGTTGGATTCAATTATTTCAACTATCACTGGGGGGAAGGGAGCTTTTTTGCCTCAGGATAAAAAATCTAAGGGTAAATTTAAAGTTGCTAACCGTTTTCGTTCCTTTCAACAAAATAAGGAACAGAAACCTGATCCTTCCCCTAAGGGAACGGTTTCCAATTGGAAGCCTTCTTCAGTCGCGAATACATCCAAGCCATTTAAAAGATCTAAATCAGCCCCCAAGTCCACATGAAGGTGCGGCCCTCATTCCAGCTCAGCTGGTAGGGGGCAGACTAAAATTCTTCAAGGATCTTTGAATCAATTCAATCTAAAATCATTGGATTCAGAACATTGTTTCTCAATGGTACAGAATAGGTTTCAAAGTAAGACCGCCTGTGAGAAGTTTCTTTCTCACACGCATTCCAGTGAACCCAGAAAAGGCTCAGGCTTTCCTGAAGTGTGTTTCAGACCTGGAGGTATCTGGGGTAATTGTGCCAGCTCCTGTTCAGGAACGGGGTCTGGGTTTTTATTCAAATCTGTTCATTGTCCCAAAGAAGGAGAATTCTTTCAGACCAGTTCTGGATCTAAAAATTTTGAACCGTTATGTGAGAATACCAACATTCAAAATGGTGACTATAAGGACTATTCTGCCTTTTGTTCAGCAAGGGCATTATATGTCCACAATAGACTTACAGGATGCATATCTTCATATTCCGATTCATCCAGATCACCATCAGTTCCTGAGATTCTCTTTTCTAGACAAGCATTACCAATTTTTTGCTCTTCCTTTTGGCCTAGCGACAGCTCCAAGGATCTTTTCAAAGGTTCTCGGTGCCCTACTCTCTGTAATCAGAGAGCCGGGTATTGCGGTGTTTCCTTATTTGGACGATATCTTGGTACTTGCTCAGTCTTTACGTTCTGCAGAATCTCATACGAATCAACTAGTGTTGTTTCTTCAAAAAATTGGTTAGAGGATCAATTTACCAAAAAGTTCTTTGACTCCTCAGACAAGGGTAACCTTTTTAGGTTTCAAAATAGATTCAGTGTCCATGACTTTGTCTCTAACAGACAAGAGACGTCTGAAATTGGTTGCAGCTTGTTGGAACCTTCCGTTTCAATCATTCCCTTCAGTAGCTATGTGCATGGAGGTTTTAGGTCTCATGACTGCATGAGACCTCTTCAGCTTTGTATGCTGAATCAATGGTGCAGGGATTATACAAGGATATCACAATTAATATCCTTAAATCCCAATGTTCGACTATCTCTGACTTGGTGGTTAGATCACCATCGTTTAGTTCAAGGGGCCTCTTTGTTCGTCCAACCTGGACTGTGATCACTACAGATGCGAGTCTTTCAGGTTGGGGAGTTGTCTGGGGATCTCTGACAGCGCAGGTGGTTTGGAAATCTCAAGAGGCGAGATTACCAATCAATATTTTGGAACTCCGTGCGATTCTCAGAGCTCTTCAGTTTTGGCCTCTTCTGAAGAGAGAACCATTTATTTGTTTTCAGACAGACAATGTCACAACCGTGGTGTATGTCAATCATCAAGGTGGGACTCACAGTCCTCAAGCTATGAAAGAAGTATATCGGATACTTGCTTGGGTGGAATCCAGCTCCTGTCTAATTTCTGCAGTCCATATCCCAGGTATAGACAATTGGGAAGCGGATTATCTCAGTCGCCAGACTTTACATCCAGGAGAGTGGTCTCTTCACTCAGATGTGTTTTTTCAGATTGTTCAGATGTGGGGGCTTCCAGAAATAGATCTGATGGCTTCTCATCTAAACAGGAAACTTCCCAGGTATCTGTCCAGTTCCAAGGATCCTCAGGCGGAAGCAGTGGATGCGTTGACACTTCCTTGGAGTTATCAACTTGCTTATATCTTTCCGCCTCTAGTTCTTCTTCCAAGAGTGATTTCCAAAATCATAATGGAGCGTTCGTTTGTACTGCTGGTGGCTCCAGCATGGCCACACAGGTTTTGGTATGCGGATCTTGTTCGGATGTCCAGTTGCCAACCTTGGCCACTTCCGTTAAGGCCAGACCTTCTATCTCAAGGCCCATTTTTCCATCAGGATCTCAAATCATTAAATTTGAAGGTATGGAGATTGAACGCTTAGTGCTTAGTCATAGAGGTGATGAATACTATGTTGATTAATACTATGTTGCAGGCTCGTAAATCTGTGTCTAGAAAGATTTATTACCGAGTTTGGAAGACTTACATTTCATGGCGTTCTTCTCATAAATTCTCTTGGAATTCTTTTAGAATTCCTAGAATTTAACTGTTTCTTCAGGTTGGTTTAGATAAGGGTTTGTCTGCAAGTTCCTTGAGAGGACAAATCTCTGCTATTTCTGTTCTGTTTCACAGAAAAATTACTAATCTTCCTGATATTCATTGTTTTGTACAGGCTTTGGTTCGTATCAAGCCTGTCATTAAATCAATCTCTCCTCCTTGGAGACTTAATTTGGTTTTGAAAGCTTTACAGGCCCCTCCGTTTGAGCCTATGCATTCTCTGGACATTAAATTACTTTCTTCGAAAGTATTGCTCCTTTTGGCCATCTCTTCTGCTAGAAGTGTTTCTGAATTATCTGCTCGTTCTTGTGAGTCTCCTTTTCTGATTTTTCATCAGGATAAGGCGGTCTTGCGGACTTCATTTACATTTTTACCTAATGTTGTGAATTCCAACAACATTAGTAGAGAAATTGTTGTCCCTTCATTGTGTCCTAATCCTAAGAATTCTCTGGAGAGATCTTTACATTCTTTGGATGTGGTAAGAGCTTTGAAATATTATGTTGACGCTACTAAAGATTTCAGAAAGACTTCTAGTCTATTTGTTATCTTTTCTGGTTCTAGGAAAGGTCAGAAGGCTTCTGCCATTTCTTTGGCATCTTGGTTAAAGCTTTTGATTCATCATGCTTATTTGGAGTAGGGAAAATCCCCGGCTCAGAGGATTACGGCTCATTCTACTAGGTCAGTTTCTACTTCCTGGGCTTTTAGGAATGAAGCTTCTGTTGATCAGATTTGCAAAGCAGCAACTTGGTCTTCTTTGCATACTTTTACTAAATTCTACCATTTTGATGTTTTTTCTTCTTCAGAAGCAGTTTTTGTTAGAAAAGTACTTCAGGCAGCTGTTTCAGTTTGATTCTTCTGCTTATAATTTCAGTTTTTTTCATTATAAGATTAAAACTTTTGATTTGGGTTGTGGATTAATTTTTCAGCGGAATTGGCTGTCTTTATTTTTATCCCTCCCTCTAGCTCATGGACTCTTGCCAATATGAAATAAATGAATTTATCAGGTAAAGTCTTACATTTTTCTTATTTGTGCTGTTTATATATATATATATATATATATATATATATACACACATTAATTTGTATTACATATCTTTACATTTTCCTTTCCCTTTGTCATTACAGATTTTGTGTCAGATTGGTCTCTCATGCACGATGCATCTATACATGGCCGCACATTGGCTCTAAGCAAACTTTTAAGCCAGGTAATTTTTTTACTGCAAATTACAATGATCAGCAAGTTTTGAAATGCAAACATTGAACGTAGTATATTTAAAGGGATACTGAACCCAAATTTTTTCTTTCATGATTCGGATAGAGCATGCAATTTTAAGCAACTTTCTAATTTACTTCTGTTATCAATTTTTCTTCATTCTCTTGATATCTTTATTTGAAAAAGAAGGCATCTAAGCTAAGGAGCTAGCAAATTTGTGGTTCAGAACCATGGACAGCATTTGTTTATTGGTGCTGTCCAATAAGCAAGGACAACCCAGGTTGTTCACCAAAAATGGGCCGGCATCTAAAATTAAATTCTTGCTTTTCAAATAAAGATACCAAGAGAATGAAGAAAATTTGATAATAGGAGCACATCAGAAAGTTTCTTAAAATTGCATGCTCTATCTGAATCACAAAAGAAAAAATTTGGGTACAGTGTCCCTTTAATAGCCTTAACATATATGTTATTCGCCAAAAAAAATTATATTTCTGTCTAAACGCTTTCTAATTACGAAACTAGCTAATAGGGTTTATTACACAGATATATCAACATATGTCTTATAGGAAAGGGTATATTATAATACAGCACTAAACAATCATTATTTTAACTTACCAGTTATTTCTGATTCTTAGTATATTGAGAACAAAAGAGAGATAATTTGACATGAATGCATTGTGATGATTTTTTTTTAAATAAGATATCAAATAAAAATTGAAGAGCCTAGTTTTTCTTTCTATCTAAAAAAGCAAAAACAGAAGGATGAACAACACATTAACACTACTGGCCTTTATTGGGAATTAGACTTAAAATAAACTTTTATTATTATTATTAAATTAGAAACTAATATAAAGACTAATGTCAGGGTACAAGTAGACAAATTTACCTAAGCAAAAATTAAAAAAAAAATGGAGCACGGATTCAAAGCAAAAAAAGGACATTTATTAGACATGAATCTGTACAAAACAAAAAATAAAAACTACATGTAGAGAAAGAGGGGTCAGGCGCGTTTCGGCTCATACCTTCATCCGTGACCTGGTTCCATTTCTGTACTGAACATGTAAATACCCTAAGGTATCGTCTGATTGGGTCATGCAAATTAGAAGAAAAAACTCCCACTTAACTCCTTCATTACTGAAAATGACAGAAAACAGGAATTTCAATATACACAATTCAAATGGTGGCATTAACACTTCCATACTATGTATGTGTAAGAAAGAAAGAAAGAAAGAACACATATACATGCCTTATATTTAACTACAATAATAACTACTGATCTGAAAAAAAATATTTGGTCTTTCTGGGCGATCATATGGGACACCCACAGTCATTTTGTTTAAATACAACTGTGACCATGTATCTCAAGCCAGAGTCCCAGATGAACGCCCAAATACCGTATCCCTATGACCAGCAATAATTAATCTAATGTATGCTAGTTAAAAAGGTCAATATGCCTCACAATTGAATACAATGTATCTGAAAAACGTTAGTGGTGTAAAACACTGTTTTAGAGGTGGTAAAAACAAAACAAAAATTCCTGGTTACAACTTTTTTTCTATCTGCCTTAACATTTGTTAATATATAAACAGTATTTAACGTATTTGTGATAAAAGCAATTAACAGTTACAATACCTAAATTAGGTGTGAAGAAGAAAACCCCATGACAGATAGGGGAAAGTCAAAAGAAACTCTGCAAAGTAAGGAAGATAGGGATAATACTCTGAGGACATGGTATATCCATTCAAAGTTAATTCCAGACATTGATTATGTCAGAATCTATATTAAAACCATCAGGTACTCTTGTCCTCAGGATAAATATCCCAAAAGCCTCCTTCATCGCTAGGAGGGAATCTAAGTTACCACCTATAGTACGTTTTTTTAATGTGGTCTATGACCAACCATCTAAAATCTTTGACTTTACAACCATGTTTTACAATGAAATGTTCCTCCAAAGCAGAGCAAGGATTGACGTCAATGTCATTAAGGTGTTCTCTGATTCTCAACCGGGCTTCTCTAGTCGTCAATCCTACATATTGTAAATTGTAAGAGTCACAAACAATTAAATAAATCACTTATTTAGACCTGCAGTTGGTACAATGCTACAAGTCATAGACTTTTTGTGTGACGCAGGACTGAAATTGTTTGGTCATCCAAGCATGGTCACATGCTTTGCAGCTGTGGTTGCTACACTTAAAGTGACCTTTACTTGTGAGCCAACTGCTTTGTTATATGCCATATGGAGCTTGAAGCCCCGTGTTTCTGGCGAGCCTTCAGGTCGACATTTATCGATGTGTGGTGGACATGATCCGCAATATCGGATCATGTCCGCTTGCACATTAATAACTAAGCCCCATAGTGTTTATTAGACAGGGAAAGTTATAATGTTTATTTCAGATTACATTTTCATAACGAATATTCAAGGAAATTCGTTTCCCTGAAAATTTGTTCCCTGCACAGTGTAAAATTAAATGAAAATTGAATTTTCATGAAACATTTTACATTCATTTATATTAAAATTAATATAAATGTTTCTAAGCTACAGGTGAAAAGTTCACATCCTTACACAGGATTACACAGCTACATCCTTACTTTTATACTTACCTTAAAGCGGTAACCCGATCCCATTCGTGCCAGAGTCCTGGCTGCGCTAGCAGGAGGCTTAGTAGTTCGGCTCCCAGGACCTGCACTAAAGTTAGTCCTGGGTGCCAAGTGCACCAGGGATCTAGCAAGAAGACGATCGGTTTAGCGTGGTCTCCAAAGCGTGTTGAGGTAAGTATAAAACCTTAAAATCAGATTAAATGAAACTAATAAATAAATATGTCAGTTTTTTTTCCATTTTCTTTAAATTTCATTGGTGGATTCATGTACATTCGTTCAAAAACGAATGCACATCCCTAGGAGTCAATTTATCAAGTTCTGTACGGAGCTTGATGCCCCGTGTTTTAGGCTCACTGCTCCATAACCTGTCTACCTGCTCTGAGGCGGCAGACAGAAATCAAACCGATTGAATACAATTGGGTTGATTGACACCCCCTGCTAGCGGCCGCAAATTTGTAGGGAGCAGCATTGCACCAGCAGTTCACAAGAACTGCTGGTGCAATGATAAATGCTGACAGAGTATGCTGTCGGCATCTATCGATGTGCGGCGGACATGATACGCTACATTGTATCATGTCCGTCTGCACTATAATAAATAGACCCCCTAGTGTTTATTGCATTGCTTTGCCATATTCTATAATGGAGCTGTCTGATTCTGTCCCTAAATCTTTCTACCTTTCTACAATTATTAGTGGTTAAAGAACCTAACGTTTCTGATGATAAGCCTTGTAATCATTTAAATTCAGTTTTATAGACTGTTGTTAAAGAACTAATAAATAAAATAGATCAACACATGCATGATAACAAGATAACAAGACAATGCAATAGCACTTAGCCTGAACGTCAAATGAGTAGTAGATTTTTTTTCTGACAAATTTTAAAGATATTTCTATTTCCACTCTGCCTGAATCATGTGACAGCCATCAGTCAATCACATATGCATATACGTATATTCTTTGAATTCTTGCACATGCTCAGTAGGAGCTGGTGTCTCAAAAAGTGTAAATATAAAAAGATTATGCACATTTTGATAATGGAAGTAAATTGGAAAGTTGTTTAAAATTGCATCCTCTGTCTGAATCATGAAAGTTGAATTTTGACTTTAGTGTCCCTTTAATCTCCCTGAGATTTTTTCCTATTCCTAATGCTGTCTCTGACATGATCTCTAGGGAATAGTCTAAGGGGCCGAATTATCAAGCTCCGAATGGAGCTTGATGCCCCTGTTTCCATGCGAGCCTTCAGGCTCGCCGGAAACAGTAGTTACGAAGCAGCAAATCTGCAGGGGGTGGCATTGCACAAGCTGTTCACCAGAACTGCTTGTGCAGTGATAAATGCCGACAGCATATACTGTCGGCATTTATCGATGTGCGGCGGACATCATACTCTACATGATATCATGTCCGTCTGCACTTTAGTAAATCGACCCCAAAGACAGGTAATTCATTTATTCCTTCTGCAAGATTTAAAAAGTTAGATTCTTTACCTGGTGCTAATATTAATTTGTGAGAAACTGTTTCCAAGGTGAATGGGGCCGTTTCCACTCTGGCTAAACATACTACTATTCCTTTGGAAGACAGAACTTCTTTTAAAGACCCTTTAGATAGAAAATTAGAGTCTTTTCAGAGAAGGGCCTTTTTACAAGCAGTGTATTTGTTCAGGCCAGCTATTTCCATTGCTAATGTGGCTGCTGCTTCAACTTACTAATTATCTTGTCTTTCAGAACAGTGTTCTGATGACTCTGCTAGTGCAAATCTTTTGGGTTTACTCAAAAGTGCCAATTCTTTTATTTGTGATGCTATGTTTGATATTATGTAGATTAATGTCAAAAGCATGTATTTGGCAGTCCTTGCCAGAAGAGCCTTATGGCTTAAATCCTGATCTGCTGATATGGTGTCAAAATTCAGATTATTTGTCTCTATCCTTTCAGGGAAATAGGTTGTTTGGTTCTGTATTAGATTCTATAATATCTACTGTTACTGGAGGTAAAGTCTAGAGGAAAATCTAAGCTTCCAATCATTTTCATTCCTTTTTTCAGAATAAAGAACAAAATGTTGACTCCTCTGCTCAGAAGCAAACAAACTCTGGCTCAGTCTGGAGACCTAGAGCTAACTGGAACAAATTTAAAACAGGGTAAGAAGTCTATCCTTACTACTAAAACTGCATGAAGGTGGTGCCCCCTATCCAGAGGTTCTTGTAGGGGGCAGGTTAAGCCTCTTTCAGGAGGCTTGGTTTCAGTCTGTTCCAGATCCCTGGGTTCTGAATATAGTTTCTCAGGGATATCAAATAGGATTTAAAATAAGGCCTCCTAGAGGAATGTTTTTTTCTGTCCAATGTTCCAAGGAATCCTGTGAAAGCTCAAGATATTTTCCTGTCTCAGATATGGAAGCTATTGGAGTGATTGTTCCAGTTCTTTTGCAGGAACAGGGGATGGGATTTTTTTTCAAATCTCTTCATTGTTGCAAAGAAGGAAGTTGCATTCAGACCAATTCTGGATCTGAAAGCTCTGAACAAGTTTGTAAGGATTACATCTTTAAAATGGAAACTATTTGGACTATTCTGCATTTTGTTTACCATGGTCAGTTTATGTCCACAATAGATTTAAAGAATGCTTACCTTCATGTTCCAATTCACAGAGAACATTTACAATTTCTGGACAGGCATTTTCAGTTTGTTCCTCTATCATTTGGTCTGGCTACAGCTCCAAGAATATTCACAAAGGTTCTGGGTTCCCTATTGTCTGTGATAAGAACTCAGGGTATTGCTTTGTTTTCATACCTGGATGGCATCTTGATTCACTCCTTATTTTCCTTTAGCAGAATCTCACACCAACCGACTCTTTAAGGATCAATTTTCCAAAAAATTATTTGATTCCTCATAAAAAGGTAACTTTCTTGGTTTTTCAAATAGATTCAGTTTCCATGAGTCTATCTCTGACAGAGTAGAGACAGTTAAGATTGGTGTCTCTTTCCCCTTGGTTGCTCTTTGTATGGAAGTTCTAGGTCTTATAATTGCAGCTTCAGATGAAATTCCATTTGCTCATTTACACTTGAGACCTCTTCAGCTTTTTATGCTGCATCAGTGGTACAGAGATTATACTCAGCTGTCTAAAAATATATTTTTAGACAGCTGAGTATAATCTAGGGATGTTTTTGCTTCTTCTGAGGCAGCCTTTGATAAGAAGGTTATTCAGGCAGTTATCTGAGTTCGATTTTTTGTATGTTTGATTTATTTTTTAAGTGCATTACAACATTTTTTTTTTACTGAGGTTTTGGATTTAATTTCTCAGTGAAAAAAATATGTTTTTAAAATCCATACCTTTATGTTATTACTTGTGGTCTCCACAGCTTGCATATTAGTTCCCAGGAGTAAGGGAACATGGATTCTCATCACCTGTATGAAAGAAAACATTATTTATGCTTACTTGATAAATTAATTTCTTTCATGGTGGTGAGACCCCACACTATGGTTTCTAGGGTTTATTACTTTTGTTTGGCACATCTTTTTTCCTTGCTGCTTTTATTCCTTTTTCTTACCTCACTTTGCTTGGCTATACGTTAGACTGAGGTATGTATGAGGTGGAAGCAGTTTTATAGGGTTCTTGGGGTTTGGGAATCTTTGCCTCCTCCTAGTGGTAGAGAAGAGTAATTCCTAGGAGAAATGGATCGTAGACTCTCACCATCAGGAAAGAAATTAATTTATCAAGCAAGCATAAATTATGTTTTGTAAATTAAGGAGAAAATCACTGTATTACTTGTAATACAGGCAATTACATTACTGCTGTCCTACAAAGACAATTCCACTTTTATCATAAATCCCTACATTAAGGTATGTAAAAATAGTTACCTGGTCTCCACACACACACACACACACACACATATATATACTGTGTATATATATATATATATATATATATATATATATATATACATATATATATATATTCTCAAGGTGTGGAAATCTGAAATAAATGATTACTGAAAGTCAGTTCAAACAGCTTTTAGTTATGCTGCACATTTATATTTATTTATGCTAATTAGCATGGCCGGTATTTTCTTCCAGGAAAGCTGCCAGTGTATAAAATACAGAATACTTTTGTAGTAACATTTTAGTAAAAATAAATAAATAAATAAATAAATAAATAAAATACAAAGATCTCAGTCACACACCTCAGACATCAATTTCACGTCTTCAATCTTACTCTGCTGTCTCTCCATCTCTTGCTTTAGTTCTTTTGCTCATTGCTTCTTTCTTTCATCTCTTCATCTCCCCTTCTCTTTTCCTCCTCCTCTTTTTCCTATTTTCTTCTCCCTCCATTCCTTATCTGTGTCTCCCCTTCCTCCTTGTCAGTCAAACACTGCACTGTCCATTTACCTGTCATGTTTGTAATCATTCTACTTTCTATGTAAGAACATTGCAATTAACAAGACATATTATACAGTAACCCTTTTACCTAACTAAATAATACTGAAGCTATACACAGTTTTTCTCTGTACTTTGTAGCTGGAAATCATGTTGTTGTTTAGCACTAAATTCATGGCATTTTGTGCTTAATGCACAAATAAAACTGAATGATAACTCCGTAACATTACCGTTCGGTAATCACACTCAAGTACTAACATACTGAAACTAACATACTTCTAAATAATTGTTTTGTATAGAAAATGACTAACACCATACATCAGTGATTGAAAACTTCCTAACAGTTGGGCTGCTCAGATCAATATGTTAGAATCCTTAAATGGACAATAAAGTCAACATTAAACTTTCAGGATTCAGGCAGAGCATGCAATTTTAAATGACTTTCCAATTTACTTATGTTATCTAATTTGTTTCATTACCTAACTATCCTTTGTTTAAAAGCATACTTAGGTAGGCTCAGGAGCACCAGTGCACTGTTGGGAGCTAGCTGTTTATTAGTGGCTGTACTTATATGCCCTTGGTATTGGCTCCGAATCCTGAAAGACACAGAGGCGTCTAATGGTGTAGCACAGCAAAGCAAATAAATGAGAAATAGCACTACAATGGCAAACTCACAATTGTACAGGCAGCTGTCAAGGAATCCCAATACTGATTCTAATATTCATAAGGTGCCTAGCGTAAATATAATGCTGGCACCATTTTCCAAAAATAGCTTAACCAGAGTGAGGTAGAGAGATAAAATCTTTATTAAAACAAAGTTAAAATTATGCCAGCAATGAGTTTCTCGTCGTACACACCATTTCATCAGCCTGATAACATCATGTATAACCTTGCTCTCATAAATATTCACAAGGACCAATCAGAATGAACTAAGGATAAAATACCACTCTAAGTCGTAGCGGTTGACACTGTTCCCGTAGCAGGGCGGAGCTACCACAGACGGGAGTGAGTCAGCCGAGTGGCTCAGAAGTCTCGGCCTGCCATGAAAGCACTATATGTGGCTGTGCAATTGTGAGTTTTCCCTTGTAGTGATATTTCTCATACATTTGTTTTGCTGTGCTATACCACGAGGCGCCTCTGTTTGTGTCTTCCAGGCCTGTGATTTTTTGCTCGGTCATTCAGAGTGCTGCCTTAATATTGTTTTTCATCACCTACATTGGGACTTTATGTGGTTTTATATTTTCACAAGATTAGCTATATTTATTTAGCTAACCTTTGATGGAGAGAATTGGACCGAGCGCTACAGTGGGGCCTTAAGCTTACTAACAGTTAGCCTCCTAGTAGGCTGATAATAGTACTAATACGAAAAGGTGAGAGTAAGCGCTAAAAGAGCTTAAAAGGCTAACAAACTTGTGGCTAAATCTTACAATTTATTACCTTCGATAAAGGCTAAACATAAATAAATATCACAATAAAACCACAATAACACAATAAAATTAGAAACATGGATCCATGTCTAACTACTAAAAACATAAGTACATAATAAAATCTCCTGGGAGATGCGAATTACAGTGGGAGTGTTGACACTCCTAGATAGTGATACACAAGTGTGGGAAGTTGAATAAAAATACAAATATTAATACTTATAAGCAAAGTTAAACCATAAAACGATACCAAACTCACAATGTCAATCAAATGTAAAGTCAATCAAAAATGGTGAAAAAAAATGGTGGAAAAAGTTAAATGTGAATGTTCGTATTAAACCGTGGGTGTGTCCTCCAACGTTGCTGATGGGTAGTGAGAGATCTATAGTCAAATATAGATGTTAGATGAGGTTGTAGATAAAATGAGTGAAAAATAAGTAAAAAATAAGTAAAAAATATATATAATTCAACCTTTAGGCAAAGGTCATTAGAACCAAAAGGCAAAAAACAAAAAGCAAAAAATAGAAAAAATAATAATAAATGATAAAATCCACTTTGGTGAAATCAAATATGAAATGTAGCAATCCAAAAAAGATAGCGTTCGTGTTAGTTGTGTGCAAAAAATGGGGGATTAAAACAAATTTTGTGCCCAGTGAGTTCAATGTCCCATCCGATGTTAAAAGTAAAATCACAATAAATAGCGACAAAAAAAAAAAAACCTGTAGGAAAACAAAGAAAAACAAAATAGTGCAACACTGTATACAATAGATAATAATGGTAATTAAAATCAAGCTCACCAGTATGCCAACGCGTTTCGGCCTAGATTAGGCCTTTCTCAAGACTATACTGTGTAGTGATCTCTGGGAGCTTTAAATAGAGAGTGTGAGAAAACAATTGGTGCCGTTTTGGCGCCAAAATCGGAAAGACTTCCCTTTCCTGTTTGCCCCATTGCATCTCTGGGATGTTTCCTGTAGTTTCTATCCTATTCCCATCCAACCTGTATTAGTTGTAAATTAGAGAGCCTTTATTCTATATACCGGTCTAGAAATGGCCTTATTGTTCCTAAGGGTTATTTGGCAATCATTCCGGTACTCTTCTACAGTGGCTATATACATCCTTTATGTATAGTAATAGATTGTTTGCTGTCTGCGGACTGATTTCCCTTTTTTCTGTGTCGATGTTATTATTAGGGAATGGATGCTTACTTTAGATCAACCTAATCCTTATATAGTCAGAAGCGCTCAAATCGGAAGACACCGGATGTTTACACAGCCGACTTCCGCCTTAGCTCCTTGGATGCGCTCAGATCGGGAGATACCGGATGCTTTCACAGCCGACTTCCGCCCTGATTGATTTGCTCCATTACGTTATGGAGTGTGACCGGAAGTGAAGTCATGTCTTCCGGTTTGGCTTCTGGTTGTTGTGGTAGATTACCACATTTGTCAGTTTTATTGTCAATGCCGGTTTTGGTTAGAACCTGATATGTCCATATTTAGGCTTTAGCTTCATATGTATGTGCATTTTAAAAGTAAATCGGAGTGAAATTGTCAAATTAATATATTTAGTAAATTGGTGGGATATATATTCAGAGTCTTCATGATATTATGAAATTTCTTAATCTGTCACTACTTTGTGGAACGGCTATAATTATCTAGCTTTTCTCAATATTTGTAACGATCTCTATTCTGATCTGTTAGTCTGTATTTGAAAAAAGACTAATAAAACAAATTAAACCCTGTGTTTGTGTATTTCTCACTACCTACTGTTATGATCAACAGAGGTGAGGTGGATCTGTTATATATATCCTAAAATGGAGTTTTAGAGTTCACCGGAGTTGTTATCTTTCTGTTAAGTGAACCCGTTAGTTATGGATACACTGAGAGTTTGGACCTTACTGTTCTTTCAGATGAAGTTATAAACTCAAGGTACTTGAGTGGTACATTGGATAAATACGTGGGTGTCTTATTAAGGGTGGCTATTTTTCAAATATAAGCTGGGGTCAGATAATGATCAAGGAGATCTATTCTTATAGATGACTTATGTTGGATATTCTAACATACATAGTGTAACTATATATGAATCCTTAGTTAGCTTGTTGTGCTTTAGGATTTACCATTTTATTCTTCATTGGGCTATAATTTATGGGTCAGATTGTGAACGAGGGATCTACTAATGAGGGATTCATGTTCCATTCGAAAGTTCTATCCTAAGTAAATGTCTAGGTGTTGTTGAATTAGATATTACTGAATGATTTCTTAAAAACTGTTTTCTAAATAGTTATTTTTGGTGTATGGATCTGTTGTCAGACATAATGTACTATTGTTTATATCATTCTTTGTGTCCATTATATTTATACTGGTATATTTCTATACTACAGTAAATTTCTAACTGATACTTGGTTCTTGTCTTTATTATAGAGTTTTGTAAGCACCCTGATTAGATAGTGCAGGACAGGTATTCCATTCTTTCTTAGTTCATCCTTGGTCTATTTCAAAAGGTAGATGTTTAGCAGTTATAGCTTTTAGTTAAATTGCTGACTGGGATGTATTCATTTCGAGGTCCACCTGGTGTGTATTTAACCAGGATGCTTCCTTATTCTAGACCTGGGAGATCAAAGTTATGGTAACCATCTCAGTGGGCTTATATTATGGTCAAGGTGCCAATTATGTCTTATATGGGAACTGTTATTTAATAGAAAGCAAGTGTGTTAGGTCTTCCTTATGATTTAGACCTTTGGGATAAAGACAGTCCATCAAAAAGATCCATCTTGACTCATTAAATAATAGTCTCTGTTCGTGGTTCCCCCCTCGCCAGTCTGCTTTTACCTTTTGGATTCCCAAAAAACTGAAGTCTTTTAGATTTCCCTTATGGGTTGTCGCAAAGTGTTTATAAAGTGGGGTATCCGTTCTACCTTTCTCGATGCATAGGATGTGTTCCCTAATCCTATCCTTAAGGGCTCTTGATGTTTGCCCTACGTATTGCAACCCACAGGTGCAGGAGACTAGATAGATGATATTTTTATCGTTACATCTGATCAACTCTTTGATCCTATATTTCTCGTTCTTTTGAAAGGATGAAAAGGTGTCAGTCTTTCGACCATTCTTGCAAGCTTTACAGCTTGGACATGGATAGAATCCTTTGATGCTTTTCTTTTGGCAGTTTGTGACGTAGTTGGTATTCCCTTTTCTTGGAATGCTAGGAGCTAGCATAGTTTTCAAATTCCTAGTTTTCCTGTAAATGAATTTTGGTTGTGAGATCAGCTTTTCCCCAATCACGTCGTCCTCTTTGAGTATAGCCCAATGTTTCTTGATAATCCTTTCCAGGATGTATCTGTTCTCACAATATTCCGAAATCATGGGGACATCTATTATTATGTCATTCCAGATCTTTTTCGGTTTATTTTTGTAGCGCAGGAGGTTCTCTCTATTGATCTTGCCAACTTATTGCAAGCTTGAGACGTCAACCTTCTTTAAGGAGGTTGACTGTAATAACTATATACACAACACAAGCTGCCATCATCCTACCTGGAAATCAAACATACCGAAGGGCCAATTTTTGAGGGTGAGGAAGAACTGTTCAACAACCGAAAAATGGACCACACAGGTGAACTTATTGAAACAGCGCTTCTTAGAAAGGGGGTATGATAAAGAATCCCTGGATGAAAAAATCAAAGAAGTTGGCAAGATCAATAGAGAGAACCTCCTGCGCTACAAAAATAAACCGAAAAAGATCTGGAATGACATAATAATAGATGTCCCCATGATTTCGGAATATTGTGAGAACAGATACATCCTGGAAAGGATTATCAAGAAACATTGGGCTATACTCAAAGAGGACGACGTGATTGGGGAAAAGCTGATCTCACAACCAAAATTCATTTACAGGAAAACTAGGAATTTGAAAACTATGCTAGCTCCTAGCATTCCAAGAAAAGGGAATACCAACTACGTCACAAACTGCCAAAAGAAAAGCATCAAAGGATTCTATCCATGTCCAAGCTGTAAAGCTTGCAAGAATGGTCGAAAGACTGACACCTTTTCATCCTTTCAAAAGAACGAGAAATATAGGATCAAAGAGTTGATCAGATGTAACGATAAAAATATCATCTATCTAGTCTCCTGCACCTGTGGGTTGCAATACGTAGGGCAAACATCAAGAGCCCTTAAGGATAGGATTAGGGAACACATCCTATGCATCGAGAAAGGTAGAACGGATACCCCACTTTATAAACACTTTGCGACAACCCATAAGGGAAATCTAAAAGACTTCAGTTTTTTGGGAATCCAAAAGGTAAAAGCAGACTGGCGAGGGGGGAACCACGAACAGAGACTATTATTTAATGAGTCAAGATGGATCTTTTTGATGGACTGTCTTTATCCCAAAGGTCTAAATCATAAGGAAGACCTAACACACTTGCTTTCTATTAAATAACAGTTCCCATATAAGACATAATTGGCACCTTGACCATAATATAAGCCCACTGAGATGGTTACCATAACTTTGATCTCCCAGGTCTAGAATAAGGAAGCATCCTGGTTAAATACACACCAGGTGGACCTCGAAATGAATACATCCCAGTCAGCAATTTAACTAAAAGCTATAACTGCTAAACATCTACCTTTTGAAATAGACCAAGGATGAACTAAGAAAGAATGGAATACCTGTCCTGCACTATCTAATCAGGGTGCTTACAAAACTCTATAATAAAGACAAGAACCAAGTATCAGTTAGAAATTTACTGTAGTATAGAAATATACCAGTATAAATATAATGGACACAAAGAATGATATAAACAATAGTACATTATGTCTGACAACAGATCCATACACCAAAAATAACTATTTAGAAAACAGTTTTTAAGAAATCATTCAGTAATATCTAATTCAACAACACCTAGACATTTACTTAGGATAGAACTTTCGAATGGAACATGAATCCCTCATTAGTAGATCCCTCGTTCACAATCTGACCCATAAATTATAGCCCAATGAAGAATAAAATGGTAAATCCTAAAGCACAACAAGCTAACTAAGGATTCAAATATAGTTACACTATGTATGTTAGAATATCCAACATAAGTCATCTATAAGAATAGATCTCCTTGATCATTATCTGACCCCAGCTTATATTTGAAAAATAGCCACCCTTAATAAGACACCCACGTATTTATCCAATGTACCACTCAAGTACCTTGAGTTTATAACTTCATCTGAAAGAACAGTAAGGTCCAAACTCTCAGTGTATCCATAACTAACGGGTTCACTTAACAGAAAGATAACAACTCCGGTGAACTCTAAAACTCCATTTTAGGATATATATAACAGATCCACCTCACCTCTGTTGATCATAACAGTAGGTAGTGAGAAATACACAAACACAGGGTTTAATTTGTTTTATTAGTCTTTTTTCAAATACAGACTAACAGATCAGAATAGAGATCGTTACAAATATTGAGAAAAGCTAGATAATTATAGCTGTTCCACAAAGTAGTGACAGATTAAGAAATTTCATAATATCATGAAGACTCTGAATATATATCCCACCAATTTACTAAATATATTAATTTGACAATTTCACTCCGATTTACTTTTAAAATGCACATACATATGAAGCTAAAGCCTAAATATGGACATATCAGGTTCTAACCAAAACCGGCATTGACAATAAAACTGACAAATGTGGTAATCTACCACAACAACCAGAAGCCAAACCGGAAGACATGACTTCACTTCCGGTCACACTCCATAACGTAATGGAGCAAATCAATCAGGGCGGAAGTCGGCTGTGAAAGCATCCGGTATCTCCCGATCTGAGCGCATCCAAGGAGCTAAGGCGGAAGTCGGCTGTGTAAACATCCGGTGTCTTCCGATTTGAGCGCTTCTGACTATATAAGGATTAGGTTGATCTAAAGTAAGCATCCATTCCCTAATAATAACATCGACACAGAAAAAAGGGAAATCAGTCCGCAGACAGCAAACAATCTATTACTATACATAAAGGATGTATATAGCCACTGTAGAAGAGTACCGGAATGATTGCCAAATAACCCTTAGGAACAATAAGGCCATTTCTAGACCGGTATATAGAATAAAGGCTCTCTAATTTACAACTAATACAGGTTGGATGGGAATAGGATAGAAACTACAGGAAACATCCCAGAGATGCAATGGGGCAAACAGGAAAGGGAAGTCTTTCCGATTTTGGCGCCAAAACGGCACCAATTGTTTTCTCACACTCTCTATTTAAAGCTCCCAGAGATCACTACACAGTATAGTCTTGAGAAAGGCCTAATCTAGGCCGAAACGCGTTGGCATACTGGTGAGCTTGATTTTAATTACCATTATTATCTATTGTATACAGTGTTGCACTATTTTGTTTTTCTTTGTTTTCCTACAGGTTTTTTTTTTTGTCGCTATTTATTGTGATTTTACTTTTAACATCGGATGGGACATTGAACTCACTGGGCACAAAATTTGTTTTAATCCCCCATTTTTTGCACACAACTAACACAAACGCTATCTTTTTTGGATTGCTACATTTCATATTTGATTTCACCAAAGTGGATTTTATCATTTATTATTATTTTTTCTATTTTTTGCTTTTTGTTTTTTGCCTTTTGGTTCTAATGACCTTTGCCTAAAGGTTGAATTATATATATTTTTTACTTATTTTTCACTCATTTTATCTACAACCTCATCTACCATCTATATTTGACTATAGATCTCTCACTACCCATCAGCAACGTTGGAGGACACACCCACGGTTTAATACGAACATTCACATTTAACTTTTTCCACCATTTTTTTTCACCATTTTTGATTGACTTTACATTTGATTGACATTGTGAGTTTGGTATCGTTTTATGGTTTAACTTTGCTTATAAGTATTAATATTTGTATTTTTATTCAACTTCCCACACTTGTGTATCACTATCTAGGAGTGTCAACACTCCCACTGTAATTCGCATCTCCCAGGAGATTTTATTATGTACTTATGTTTTTAGTAGTTAGACATGGATCCATGTTTCTAATTTTATTGTGTTATTGTGGTTTTATTGTGATATTTATTTATGTTTAGCCTTTATCGAAGGTAATAAATTGTAAGATTTAGCCACAAGTTCGTTAGCCTTTTAAGCTCTTTTAGCGCTTACTCTCACCTTTTCGTATTAGCTAACCTTTGAGTTTTGTGTTTCACAGAACTGTTTGATTCTTGTTATTGGCTCACTCGATTTGTTCAGCTAGTATCCAGTAGTTTAATTTTTGCTCCTTCGACAAAAGATACAAAGAGAATGAAGCAAATTTGATAATAGAAGTAAATTGGAAAGTTTTTTGAAATTGCATGTTCTATCAGAATCATGAAAGGAAATAATAAAATGTGCAGCACCACAGGGGCAGAGTTTGGTAATGTTGCAGGGTACCTTATGTCGTGCTGTTCTCCCCTCCAGGGCTTCTTTTGAGTCAACCCAAAGCACATGTTTTAAGTTCCCTGCTTCTTGGGGCCACAAAAAAAGTATTCTGATTTTTTCAGATGACTGCAGTTAGCCATCCAGGGCCACCAGTTAGTCATCAATGATATATACCCACTTTTAGGTACTTTAAAATTAAGCTAAAACCTGCCAGCGAGGCACCATCCAATTCTTGACACATTGCAATACATTTTTTAGTCATCAGAAAAGAGAATTAGGATATTGAATATATATAAAGGTAAACAAGCAAAAGGAGTTTTCACAGTTTACAACTTCCAGTAAATTATCACATTGCTAAAACAGGATTTATGTAGTTGCTAAATAATATTATATATCAGGTATGGCCAAATGGCGGGACATGGGCCAAATGCAGCCCTCTGCACTAATTTTTTGTGCCCTGAGTGAAAAAGTAGAACTAAATATATGGGGACTTCTGGAACAAATTTAAATGAGTCAGCTGAAGGGTAGAACAGCAGATAGAGGGTACCCTGCAATATTACTTAAATCTGACCCTGTGGTGCTAGACATGTTTAGAAAATATATTGGGCCAGATTAAAAGTGGAGTGCTATTTAACACTCCTGCTCGAGCGTTAACTGTGCTAGAAGTAAACTTTTAGCGCACATCGGGTTCAGTTCGTATTATGAGTTAAAAGTAAAAAGTTAGCTAACCCAATGCACACAAAAATCCAAACTTACAATATCACGTGTGATAACCTATCCCCCCATAGGAATCAATGGAGAAAAAAAGTGGAAAAAAAATCCTATATATACATATCTTTTTGTTAAAGCCCTTTGCCTGCCTTTTTTTTTCTCTAACGATTACATTGCATGCTTTGGGGCCCATTTATCAAGCTCTGTATGGAGCTTGAAGGGCCGTGTTTCTGGCGAGTCTTCAGATTCGCCAGAAACACCAGTTATGAAGCAGCGGTCTAAAGACCGCTGCTCCATAACCTGTCCACCTGCTCTGAGGAGGCGGACAGAGATTGCGTGAAATCAACCCGATCGAATACGATCGGGTTGATTGACACCCCTGGCCAGCAGAATATGCAGGGGTGTAGTTGCACCAGCAGTTCACAAGAGCTTCTGGTGCAATGCTCGATGCGAAGAGCGTATTGCTTTCTGCATTCAGCGATGTCTGTCAGACATGATCCGCTGATCGGATCATGTCGGACAGACATTTCATAAATAAGCCCCTTTATCCGAATCATGAAAGAAAAAAAAAATTAGATTTAGTATCCCTTTAAGTATTATATATTTTAATAAAAATATAGATAGTAGCATCTTTATTGTTAATAAAATAACTCTAAAAAGCAGTTATATGGGGCTAAAGTTGCCAGGTGTGGGTTGTTAGAAAAAAAAAAGGTACTGAAAAGTGCCTTTACATAGCAATCTAAGGAACTATGCTTATATATATATATATATGTATATATATATATATATATATATATATATGTTAATACCACATATTAACACATAAATATAAATGTATATAAGCATATACATAAATATTTACAACTAGCTGCCATGGCTACATGGCTTACCCCCTTCACTGTGCTAGGTTGTCATGCCATGTCTGATGACATAAGAACGAGGCTCCCATCGGAGCCTATGGAAGTGCGCTCTTCTGAGCGCAATGCTTCCCAGAAATGCTAACGCAAGCTCGCATTGCACCTCACTTGTAATACAAGTGCACATTTGTGTGGGCTGGTATTACTGAGTTGAGCGCAAATATCGCTTTCACAGAAGCGATATTTTGTGCTCATCTTGTAATCTGGCCCTATATGTGTGTTTAATTTCCATAAATTAAAAAGAGACCCTTAAGGTTTCTACAATATTGATCTGCAGACACCATGGGGCCGATTTTATCATCAGTCTGTCCGACATGATCCGCTCAGTGGATCATGTCCGACAGACATCGATGAATGCCGACAGCATACGCTGTTGGCATTTATCACTGCACAAGCAGTTCTTGTGAACTGCTTGTGCAATGTCGCCCCCTGAAGATTCACTGCCAATTAGCCGCAAGCTGGATCGGGCGGATTGATGTCCGCAGCCTCAGAGCAAGCGGACCAGTTATGAAGCAGAGGTGGTCTTCAGGCTGCTGTTTCCAGCGAGTCTGAAGGCTTGCGCGGAAACAGGGGCATCAAGCTCCATTCAGAGCATGATAATTCGGCCCCTATGTGTTAGGAAATTGGCCCTCACTGTTATAAATGTAAATATAAATGTATAAACATGTTTATATAAAAAATTGGGAATAAGAATTCTGTTAAAAGCTTTTATCACAGTTTTTTTCCATCAAGTTAGATATTTGTGCTTTTGTTTCCTAAGGGATACAGTGTGAACCTCACTACAGCAGATCATGTAACTCCACTTCATGAAGCATGCCTCGGGGGCCACCCGGCTTGTGTCCGTGTCCTGTTGAAACATGGAGCTCAGGTAACAATTTCCTAAAGCACCCTTCCTTAAAGGGACATTGTAATCAACAAATTATGTAATCTATATGAAACGGAGCACTAAAATATATGTGGAAATATTTGTACCTGAAATATATATAAAGTAAAAAGCTTTTTAAATATAAATTAATCTAATTAATGAACTAATCTTAATAATTAATTATACTTATATGCTAGTATTAGTTGTGAGCATTGTACTAATGCTAATTGGCTTAAAAGTACTTTCTGCTAATGATCAGAGGGTAATAGCAAAAAGTACCTGTCAACCAATGAGAATTAACAAGAACTTTTTCAGCCAATGAGCATTAGCAGGAAGATCCTGTCAGCCAATGAGCCCACAGTAGGATGTACACATCTGACACTACTGTGTTAGATGCAAGTTAAATGTAAAAAAAAAATTTCTTCATTCTTTTGTACAAAAAATCAAATATCTTTAGATATTGCTCTTTTATATGGATGAAAGAACATTTTTGAGTACAATTTCCAATTAATCAATGCTAAACATGGATAATACTATGATAGAATTAGAACCAGATGGCCTATCCATTCCTTGCAATAAGGCATTTGCTAGAATATTGGTTTGTGAGGTGAGTACATTTATAAATAGTAAATAAGAGATGGCTAACATTTAAATACATTTTATCTGTACACACAAAAGTGGAGCAATAATAGACAATGCTTCTATTATGCAACAATATAGAAAGGAGGGGAGATTTTTCATTTGTAACAGAAAAGAACTTTACAGTATTGGCAGTGAAGCTGTGGAACATTAAAAGGGTTAAGATATATTTCAGGCTAAAATGGTATCAATAGTTAAAGGGACGTTACAAAAAATGCTGAATCACCTGAAAGTATCGCATAATATCTCTAAAAAGCTGACTACAAAGTATCACATGAACATCCCTATATAAGAAAACAAGATATTTTACCTCAACATTTCCTTAAAAGCCTCTTTCCACTGTAGAAGAGCTTTAACGTACCATGAAAACCCAACATTTTCTTTCATGATTTAGGTAGAACATACAATTTGAAACATCTTTCCAGTTTACTTCTATTATCAAATTTCATTAATTCTCTTGGTATCATTTGTTGAAGGAGCAGCAATGTATTAATGGTTTCTAACTGAACACATCGGTGAGCCATTGACAATCAGTATATATATTCAGCTAAGACACACTGTTGCAAAACTGTGTATATGAGCCATAAGGAATGTATTCACTTAACCTTTTAGCTGTGTGTAAATGGGTTTATAATCTCACATGTGTTGTTGCCACAACCTGGTTATTTGCAGGAATTAAATTGTTACAAAGTTCTTACTCATAACACTCTTGTTTCCAGGTACACATAGAGTGTTAACTGTATATATGTTCAGCTGGGTGAGTTTTACATATGCACTGTAAAGTATTATATTTCTCCTTTGTAGGTATATATGTTCAAATAGCCTCCAAATTCTCCAGTATTCCAGTATAGTATAATGTATCACAAGTAGACAACATGAGGATATATTGGTGGTATCGAACTAACTTTGTGTGTTTGTAAAGACATCAACCCAGGTTATTCACGGTTATCCGGCCCCACTATGCGGGATGATGGAAAGTTTTCAGGCACTCCTCCTCCTCACCGGATAGCCGTTATTCAGTACAGAACTTGTAGCTTAGAAATCTCTGCGGTGTATCTCACACACCAAAAAGAATCCAGCAATACCACAATGGTGAAAAATAAGCAATCATAGTCCGAGCTAAATCATCACTGTATATTTATTATCACACCAAGGAAAACAAAAGTTTCACCACTCCACACACATCAGCTACATTCAGCTATATTCAGCTACCAATCAGCAGCTAGAACGTAGGTTCTTTGCTGCTCCTGAGCTTACATAGATAAACCTTTCAGCAAAGGATAACAAGAGAAGCAAGAAAATTAAATAATAGAAGTAAATTGGAAAGATGTTTAAAAATTGTATGCTCTGTCCAAATCATGAATGTCTAAATATGTTTTTTCTGTCCCTTTAAGCAACTAATCAGGATGCGTATCCTGTGACATGCAAGGGAGCATGCATCTGGCATGTGTACACCTCGTGTACAAAGATAGAAGTGCTCTACCAGGAATGATCAACAGCTCATCAGCTATTTCTATGGCGATTTACCACCCAGGAGCAGCCTCTTTTAGACCAATGTGCTTTTCACAGAGAAAAACTTTCCTGAACCATAACAGTCTAATCCCGCCAAGTAAGGTCAGTCCAGCCCAAAAATATCAGAAAATTCTCCTCTGAACAAGGAACATGACAACCCCAAATGATCTTTTCGGCCTCCTATGGGCCTCTTCAGTGAGGTGCAGCCATATTCCTCTAAGCACACTGGGCAAGGAGTCCACATCTGGTTTCCCCCATCAACCATAGGGAGACTTCCCCAGGGTCATATTAATTTGAATACGAATAGAGAAGCGCTCTTCCAGGAACGAACAACAGCTCATCAGCTAGTTCTATGGCGGTTTACTACCAAGGAGCAGCCTCTTTTAGACCAGTGTGCTTTTCACAGAGGAAAACTTTCCTGAAGCATAACAGTCTGATCCCGCCAAGTAAGGACAGTCCAGCCCCGAAATACCAGGCAATTCTCCTCTGAACAAGGAACATGACAACCTCAGACGATCGTTTCGGCCTCCTATGGGCCTCGTCAGTGAGGTACAGCCACATTCCTCTAAGCACACTGGGCAAGGACTCCACGTCTGGTTTCCCCCATCACCCATAGGGAGACTTCTCCAGGGTCATATTAATTTGAATACGAAGAGAGAAGCGCTCTTCCAGGAACGAACAACAGCTCATCAGCTAGTTCTATGGCAATTTACTACCAAGGAGCAGCCTCTTTTAGACCAGTGTGCTTTTCACAGAGGAAAACTTTCCTGAAGCATATCAATCTGATCCCGCCAAGTAAGGACAGTCCAGCCCCGAAATACCAGGCAATTCTCCTCTGAACAAGGAACACCACAGATGATTGTTTTGGCCTCCTATGGGTCTCGTCAGTGAGGTGCAGCCACATTCCTCTAAGCACACTGGGCAAGGAGTCCATGTCTGGTTTCCCCCCTCACTGACTCACTGACGAGGCCCATAGGAGGCCGAAACAATCGCCTGGGGTTGTCATGTTCCTTGTTCAGAGGAAAATTGCTTGGTATTTCGGGGTTGGACTGACTTTACTTGGTGGGATCAGACTGATATGCTTCAGGAAAATTTTCCTCTGTGAAAAGCACACTTGTCTAAAAGAGGCTGCTCCTGGTTGTTAAATCGCCATAGAACTAGCTGATGAGCTGTTGTTTGTTCCTGGAAAAGTGCTTCTCCCTTCGTATGCAAATGTGTACATCTCGTCACATCATTTAACTCCTCGGTTTAAGGAAATCTCCTATAAAATCTTGGGATTATAGATAAAGTGTGCACTGATGATGCTGATTGGCTGTTTTTTTTACCATGCAGGTGACAATAAAAAGAGTAGCTGAAGGCTAGCTGTTCCCAGAACACTTACAATTTGAAATAAAATATCTTTAATTTTTACATAGAGATGTTTAGGTCATATTTTCTAGTCAGCTTTTTTCTAGACATGTGCACGGCTAAAAAATTCGGTTCGTTTTCGGTTCGGATCGATTCGGACTTTTCGAATTTCGTTTCGGATCGAATCGGATTCGGCAAAATTTGAATAAATTTGTTTCGGATTTATTCGGATCCGAATAAATTCGTTTCGGATTTATTCGGATTCGGCTGAATTCGGTTCTATTCCGTTCCGAAATTCGGTATGTTTTTAGTACACTAACACCCATTTAGTACACTAAGTCACTAACACCCATAAACTACCTATGAACCACTAAACCGAGGCCCCCCCACATCGCAAACCCTATAATAACATTATTTAACCCCTAATCTGCCGATCGGATATCGCCGCAACCTACATTATAGCTATTAACCCCTAATCTGCTGTCCCTAACACCGCCGACCCCTACATTATAGTTATTAACCCCTAATCTGCCCCCCCCAACGTCGCCGCAATCTAACTAAAAGTATTAACCCCTAACCTGCCGACCCGATATCGCCGCCACCTACATTATAACTATTAACCCCTAATCTGCTGTCCCTAACACCGCCGACCCCTACATTATAGTTATTAACCCCTAATCTGCCTCCCCCAACGTCGCCGCAATCTAACTACAAGTATTAACCCCTAATCTGCCGACCCGATATCGCCGCCGCCTACATTATAGCTATTAACCCCTAATCTGCTGTCCCTAACACCACCAACCCCTACATTATAGTTATTAACCACTAATCTGCCCCCCCCAACGTCGCCGCAATCTAACTACAAGTATTAACCCCTAATCTGCCGACCCAATATCGCCGCCGCCTACATTATAGCTATTAACCCCTAATCTGCTGTCCCTAACACCACCGACCCCTACATTATAGTTATTAACCCCTAATCTGCCCCCCTCCAACGTCGCCGCAATCTAACTACAAGTATTAACCCCTAATCTGCCGACCGAAAATCGCCGCCACTATAATAAATGTATTAACCCCTAAACCGCCGCACTCCCGCCTCGCAAACAGTATAATACATTTTATTAACCCCTAATCTGCCCTCCCTAACATCGCCGCCACCTACCTACAATTATTAACCCCTAATCTCCCGCCCCCAACGTCGCCGCTACTATAATAAGGTTATTAACCCCTAAACCTAAGTCTAACCCTAACACTAACACCCCCTAACTTAAATATAATTTAAATAAAACGAAATAAGTTTACTATAGTTAAATAAATGAATCCTATTTAAAACTAAAGACTTACCTGTAAAATAAACCCTAATATAGCTACAATATAACTAATAGTTACATTGTAGCTATTTTAGGATTTATTTTTATTTTACAGGCAACTTTGTATTTATTTTAACTAGGTACAATAGTTATTAAATAGTTAATAACTATTTAATAACTACCTAGCTAAAATAAATACAAATTTACCTGTAAAATAAATCCTATCCTAAGTTACAATTACACCTAACACTACACTATCATTAAATTAACTAAATAAATGAATCATATTTAAAACAAAATACTTACCTGTAAAATAAACCCTAAGATAGCTGCAATATAACTAATAGTTACATTGTAGCTATTTTAGCATTTATATTTATTTTACAGGCAACTTTGTATTTATTTTAACTAGGTACAAAAGCTATTAAATAGTTATTGACTAATTAATAGCTACCTAGTTAAAATAATTACAAAATTACCTGTAAAATAAATCCTAACCTAAGTTACAATTAAACCTAACACTACACTGTCATTAAATAAATTAACTACAAGTACCTACAATTATCTACAATTAAATAAACTAAAGTACAAACCCCCCCCCACTAAATTACAAAAAACAAACAAACACTAAATTACAAAAAATAAAAAAATATTACAAGAATTTTAAACTAATTACACCTAATCTAAGCACCCTAATAAAATAACAAAGCCCCCTAAAATAAAAAAAAATGCCCTACCCTATACTAAATTACAAAAGTTAACAGCTCTATTACCTTACCAGCCCTGAACAGGGCCCTTTGCGGGGCATGCCCCAAAGAAAACAGCTCTTTTGCCTGTAAAAAAAAAACACAATCCCCCCCCCCACATTACAACCCACCACCCACATACCCCTACTCTAACCCAAACCCCCCTTAAATAAACCTAACACTACCCCCCTGAAGATCTCCCTACCTTGAGTCGTGTTCACCCAGCCGGGCCGAAGTCTTCATCCGATGGGGCAGAAGAGGACATCCAGACCGGCAGAAGTCTTCATCCAAGCGGGGCAAGAAGAGGTCTTCCATCCATCATACAAGTACCAAAATACAAACAAACACTAAATTACCAAAAATAATAAAATATTACAATAATTTTAAACTAATTACACCTAATCTAAACCCCCTACTAGCTATTAATATAGCTACAATATAACTAATAGTTACATTGTAGCTATTTTAGGATTTATATTTATTTTACAGGCAACTTTGTATTTATTTTAACTAGGTACAATAAATATTAAATAGTTAATAACTATTTAATAACTACCTAGCTAAAATAAATACAAATTTACCTGTAAAATAAATCATAACCTAAGTTACAATTACACCTAACACTACACTATCATTAAATTAACTAAATAAATGAATCCTATATAAAACTAAAGACTTACCTGTAAAATAAACCCTAATATAGCTGCAATATAACTAATAGTTACATTGTAGCTATTTTAGCATTTATATTTATTGTACAGGCAACTTTGTATTTATTTTAACTAGGTTCAATAGCTATTAAATAGATATTGACTATTTAATAGCTACCTAGTTAAAATAATTACAAAATTACCTGTAAAATAAATCCTAACCTAAGTTACAATTAAACCTAACACTACACTATCATTAAATAAATTAACTACAAGTACCTACAATTAAATACAATTAAAAAAAACTAAACTAAAGTACAAAAACCCCCCCACTAAATTACAAAAAATAAAAAAATATTACAAGAATTTTAAACTAATTACACCTAATCTAAGCCCCCTAATAAAATAACAAAGCCCCCCAAAATAAAAAAAAATGCCCTACCCTATACTAAATTACAAAAGTTAACAGCTCTATTACCTTACCAGCCCTGAACAGGGCCTTTTGCGGGGCATGCCCCAAAGAAAACAGCTCTTTTGCCTGTAAAAAAAAACACAATACCCCCCCCCCCCACATTACAACCCACCACCCACATACCCCTACTCTAACCCAAACCCCCCTTAAATAAACCTAACACTACCCCCCTGAAGATCTCCCTACCTTGAGTCGTGTTCACCCAGCCGGGCCGAAGTCTTCATCCGATGGGGCAGAAGAGGACATCCAGACCGGCAGAAGTCTTCATCCAAGCGGGGCAAGAAGAGGTCTTCCATCCATCAGAAAAGTACAAAAAAACAAACAAACACTAAATTAGCAAGAATAATAAAATATTACAATAATTTTAAACTAATTACACCTAATCTAAGCCCCCTACTAGCTATTAATATAGCTACAATATAACTAATAGTTACATTGTAGCTATTTTAGGATTTATATTTATTTTACAGGCAACTTTGTATTTATTTTAACTAGGTACAATAGCTATTAAATAGTTAATAACTATTTAATAACTACCTAGCTAAAATAAATACAAATTTACCTGTAAAATAAACCCTAACCTAAGTTACAATTACACCTAACACTACACTGTCATTAAATTAACTAAATAAATTAATCCTATATAAAACTAAATACTTACCTGTAAAATAAACCCTAATATAGCTACAATATAACTAATAGTTACATTGTAGCTATTTTAGCATTTATATTTATTTTACAGGCAACTTTGTATTTATTTTAACTAGGTACAATAGCTATTAAATAGATATTTACTGTTTAATAGCTACCTAGTTAAAATAATTACAAAATTACCTGTAAAATAAATCCTAACCTAAGTTACTATTAAACCTAACACTACACTATCATTAAATAAATTAACTACAAGTACCTACAATTAAATACAATGAAATAAACTAAACTAAAGTACAAAAAAACAAACACTAAATTACAAAAAATAAAAAAAATTACAAGAATTTTAAACTAATTACACCTAATCTAAGCCCCCTAATAAAATAACAAAGCCCCCCAAAATAAAAAAATGCCCTACCCTATACTAAATTACAAAAGTAATCAGCTCTATTACCTTACCAGCCCTGAACAGGGCCTTTTGCGGGGCATGCCCCAAAGAAAACAGCTCTTTTGCCTGTAAAAAAAAACACAATACCCCCCCCCACATTACAACCCACCACCCACATACCCCTACTCTAACCCAAACCCCCCTTAAATAAACCTAACACTACCCCCCTGAAGATCTCTCTACCGTGTCTTCACCCAGCGGGCCGAAGTCTTCATCCGATCGGGCAGAAGAGGACATCCAGACCGGCAGAAGTCTTCATCCAAGCGGGGCAAGAAGAGGTCTTCCATCCATCAGAAGTCTTGATCCAGGCGGCATCTTCTCTGTTCATCCATCCGGAGCGGAGCGGCAGCATCCTGAAGACATCCCACGCAGAGCATCCTCTTCTTTCTTGATCCGACGACTAGGTGACTGTACCTTTAAGTGACATCATCCAAGATGGCGTCCCTTGAATTCCGATTGGCTGATAGGATTCTATCAGCCAATCGGAATTAAGGTAGGAAAAATCGGAACAGCCAATAGAATGCGAGGTCAATCTGATTGGCTGATTCCATCAGCCAATCGGATTGAACTTGAATCTGATTGGCTGATTGAATCAGCCAATCAGATTTTTCCTACCTTAATTCCGATTGGCTGATAGAATCCTATCAGCCAATCGGAATTCAAGGGACGCCATCTTGGATGACGTCACTTAAAGGTACAGTCACCTAGTCGTCGGATCAAGAAAGAAGAGGATGCTCTGCGTGGGATGTCTTCAGGATGCTGCCGCTCTGCTCCGGATGGATGAACAGAGAAGATGCCGCCTGGATCAAGACTTCTGATGGATGGAAGACCTCTTCTTGCCCCGCTTGGATGAAGACTTCTGCCGGTCTGGATGTCCTCTTCTGCCCGATCGGATGAAGACTTCGGCCCGCTGGGTGAAGACACGGTAGAGAGATCTTCAGGGGGGTAGTGTTAGGTTTATTTAAGGGGGGTTTGGGTTAGAGTAGGGGTATGTGGGTGGTGGGTTGTAATGTGGGGGGGGGTATTGTGTTTTTTTTTACAGGCAAAAGAGCTGTTTTCTTTGGGGCATGCCCCCGCAAAAGGCCCTTTTAAGGGCTGGTAAGGTAATAGAGCTGATTACTTTTGTAATTTAGTATAGGGTAGGGCATTTTTTTATTTTGGGGGGCTTTGTTATTTTATTAGGGGGCTTAGATTAGGTGTAATTAGTTTAAAATTCTTGTAATTTTTTTTATTTTTTGTAATTTAGTGTTTGTTTTTTTGTACTTTAGTTTAGTTTATTTCATTGTATTTAATTGTAGGTACTTGTAGTTAATTTATTTAATGATAGTGTAGTGTTAGGTTTAATAGTAACTTAGGTTAGGATTTATTTTACAGGTAATTTTGTAATTATTTTAACTAGGTAGCTATTAAACAGTAAATATCTATTTAATAGCTATTGTACCTAGTTAAAATAAATACAAAGTTGCCTGTAAAATAAATATAAATGCTAAAATAGCTACAATGTAACTATTAGTTATATTGTAGCTATATTAGGGTTTATTTTACAGGTAAGTATTTAGTTTTATATAGGATTAATTTATTTAGTTAATTTAATGACAGTGTAGTGTTAGGTGTAATTGTAACTTAGGTTAGGGTTTATTTTACAGGTAAATTTGTATTTATTTTAGCTAGGTAGTTATTAAATAGTTATTAACTATTTAATAGCTATTGTACCTAGTTAAAATAAATACAAAGTTGCCTGTAAAATAAATATAAATCCTAAAATAGCTACAATGTAACTATTAGTTATATTGTAGCTATATTAATAGCTAGTAGGTGGCTTAGATTAGGTGTAATTAGTTTAAAATTATTGTAATATTTTATTATTTTTGCTAATTTAGTGTTTGTTTGTTTTTTTGTACTTTTCTGATGGATGGAAGACCTCTTCTTGCCCCGCTTGGATGAAGACTTCTGCCGGTCTGGATGTCCTCTTCTGCCCCATCGGATGAAGACTTCGGCCCGGCTGGGTGAACACGACTCAAGGTAGGGAGATCTTCAGGGGGGTAGTGTTAGGTTTATTTAAGGGGGGTTTGGGTTAGAGTAGGGGTATGTGGGTGGTGGGTTGTAATGTGGGGGGGGGGATTGTGTTTTTTTTTTACAGGCAAAAGAGCTGTTTTCTTTGGGGCATGCCCCGCAAAGGGCCCTGTTCAGGGCTGGTAAGGTAATAGAGCTGTTAACTTTTGTAATTTAGTATAGGTTAGGGCATTTTTTTATTTTGGGGGGCTTTGTTATTTTATTAGGGGGCTTAGATTAGGTGTAATTAGTTTAAAATTCTTGTAATATTTTTTTATTTTTTGTAATTTAGTGGGGGGGGTTGTACTTTAGTTTAGTTTTTTTAATTGTATTTAATTGTAGGTACTTGTAGTTAATTTATTTAATGATAGTGTAGTGTTAGGTTTAATTGTAACTTAGGTTAGGATTTATTTTACAGGTAATTTTGTAATTATTTTAACTAGGTAGCTATTAAATAGTCAATATCTATTTAATAGCTATTGAACCTAGTTAAAATGAATACAAAGTTGCCTGTACAATAAATATAAATGCTAAAATAGCTACAATGTAACTATTAGTTATATTGCAGCTATATTAGGGTTTATTTTACAGGTAAGTCTTTAGTTTTATATAGGATTCATTTATTTAGTTAATTTAATGATAGTGTAGTGTTAGGTGTAATTGTAACTTAGGTTATGATTTATTTTACAGGTAAATTTGTATTTATTTTAGCTAGGTAGTTATTAAATAGTTATTAACTATTTAATAACTATTGTACCTAGTTAAAATAAATACAAAGTTGCCTGTAAAATACATATAAATCCTAAAATAGCTACAATGTAACTATTAGTTATATTGAAGCTATATTAATAGCTAGTAGGGGGCTTAGATTAGGTGTAATTAGTTTAAAATTATTGTAATATTTTATTATTTTTGGTAATTTAGTGTTTGTTTGTATTTTGGTACTTGTATGATGGATGGAAGACCTCTTCTTGCCCCGCTTGGATGAAGACTTCTGCCGGTCTGGATGTCCTCTTCTGCCCCATCGGATGAAGACTTTGGCCCGGCTGGGTGAACACGACTCAAGGTAGGGAGATCTTCAGGGGGGTAGTGTTAGGTTTATTTAAGGGGGGTTTGGGTTAGAGTAGGGGTATGTGGGTGGTGGGTTGTAATGTGGGGGGGGATTGTGTTTTTTTTTTTACAGGCAAAAGAGCTGTTTTCTTTGGGGCATGCCCCGCAAAGGGCCCTGTTCAGGGCTGGTAAGGTAATAGAGCTGTTAACTTTTGTAATTTAGTATAGGGTAGGGCATTTTTTTTATTTTGGGGGGCTTTGTTATTTTATTAGGGGGCTTAGATTAGGGGTAATTAGTTTAAAATTCTTGTAATATTTTTTTATTTTTTGTAATTTAGTGTTTTTTTATTTTTTGTAATTTAGTGGGGGGGTTTTGTACTTTAGTTTATTTAATTGTAGATAATTGTAGGTACTTGTAGTTAATTTATTTAATGATAGTGTAGTGTTAGGTTTTATTGTAACTTAGGTTAGGATTTATTTTACAGGTTATTTTGTAATTATTTTAACTAGGTAGCTATTAATTAGTCAATAACTATTTAATAGCTATTGTACCTAGTTAAAATAAATACAAAGTTGCCTGTAAAATAAATATAAATGCTAAAATAGCTACAATGTAACTATTAGTTATATTGCAGCTATCTTAGGGTTTATTTTACAGGTAAGTATTTTATTTTAAATATGATTCATTTATTTAGTTAATTTAATGATAGTGTAGTGTTAGGTGTAATTGTAACTTAGGTTAGGATTTATTTTACAGGTAAATTTGTATTTATTTTAGCTAGGTAGTTATTAAATAGTTATTAACTATTTAATAACTATTGTACCTAGTTAAAATAAATACAAAGTTGCCTGTAAAATAAAAATAAATCCTAAAATAGCTACAATGTAACTATTAGTTATATTGTAGCTATATTAGGGTTTATTTTACAGGTAAGTCTTTAGTTTTAAATAGGATTCATTTATTTAACTATAGTAAACTTATTTCGTTTTATTTAAATTATATTTAAGTTAGGGGGTGTTAGTGTTAGGGTTAGACTTAGGTTTAGGGGTTAAAAACCTTATTATAGTAGCGGCGACGTTGGGGGCGGGAGATTAGGGGTTAATAATTGTAGGTAGGTGGCGGCGATGTTAGGGAGGGCAGATTAGGGGTTAATAAAATGTATTATAGTGTTTGCGAGGCGGGAGTGCGGCGGTTTAGGGGTTAATACATTTATTATAGTGGCGGCGATTTGCGGTCGGCAGATTAGGGGTTAATACTTGTAGTTAGATTGTGGCGACGTTGGGGGGGGCAGATTAGGGGTTAATAACTATAATGTAGGGGTCGGCGGTGTTAGGGACAGCAGATTAGGGGTTAATAGCTATAATGTAGGCGGCGGCGATATTCGGTCGGCAGATTAGGGGTTAATACTTGTAGTTAGATTGCGGCGACGTTGGGGGAGGCAGATTAGGGGTTAATAACTATAATGTAGGGGTCGGCGGTGTTAGGGACAGCAGATTAGGGGTTAATAGTTATAATGTAGGTGACGGCGATATCGGGTCGGCAGATTAGGGGTTAATACTTGTAGTTAGATTGCGGCGACGTTGGGGGGGCAGATTAGGGGTTAATAACTATAATGTAGGGGTCGCGGTGTTAGGGACAGCAGATTAGGGGTTAATAGTTATAATGTAGGTGGCGGCGATATTCGGTCGGCAGATTAGGGGTTAATAAAATAATGCAGGTGTCAGCGATAGTGGGGGCGGCAGATTAGGGGTTAATAAGTGTTAGATTAGGGGTGTTTAGAGACTCGGGATACATGTTAGGGTGTTAGGTGTGCAGACTTAGTGTTTCCCCATAGGAAACAATGGGGCTGCGGTGTTATTTTTTTTTCAGCCGAAACTCCCATTGTTTCCTATGGGGAAATGCCGAATTTTAACGAGCTAATTCGGATTTATTCGGAGATACGGCAGCTATTTCGGATTCATTTGGTAGATTCGGAAGTATTTTAATTCGGAAATCCGAATCGATCCGAATCTCCGAATTTACCGAATTTACAGAATTTCCGAATTAATCCGAAACGAACCGCACATGTCTACTTTTTTCCTTTATCACTTTCAAGTGATTTAGCGTATGGGTAGCATGTCCCTTTAAATATGTAGCCTTTGTTTTTTTCCTTTTCTCCGTTCACTTTAATGGTATTTTTATTGTAATGTCAGGGATCACTATAGAACTCATAAATGAAATCTATTGCAGTATTTATTCTCACCATATATACTAAAATTAGTTTACATTCATCAACCACCATTTCTATAAGGAGATATTTCTGGACATTCTATACTCTAATGTGATTTTAATCTTGTACTAGAATTCCTCTTATCATAAAAAATAGTTTTCCCTAACTTCATGTAATTAAAGATTCCTATTTTATTTCTTTGTATCTCGCTTCAGCCTGAACTGTACATGTTAAGACAGTGTTTCTCAAATCCAGTCTTCAGGGCACACTAACGGAACAGATTTTCATGATATGAACTAGAGCACAGGCGAAATAATCAGGTGATCAGTAACCATGGTTACTAAGACATGGAAAAATTGGAAGGCCATCCATATTTTAAATTGGGTCCGTAGAATGTTCACGCCCCACTTTTCTCTAATATAGCACCCTACAACCCAGTTTCATCCATGACTCCCCTTTATAGTGGGAATATGGTTATCTACAGTGTGATTTGAAGCAGACACTCAAAACAGTGTGTTCTTCTGTCTTGACTAGATATTAATAATCATTCAAAGGAGGGCTACTAAATGGTACATGGTCTAGATCAGAGATCTGGATCAGAGGAGAAGAGAATCTCTGCATCTCTACACCAACAACACCACCACTTTAAATTGTAGTCGGCCAGTCCCAGCTGCTGCGGCCCACTGGAAAATTTCCAGATGTCCTGGTAGTCGAATCTGGCCTTCTCTCACCAAACAACAGATTATTTCCCCTTTGCCCTAATTTTTGTATTAATTTAGTAAATCAATGACTTATCTGTAATATTTTTGGTCATAAAGACATGTATTTGTAACATTAAAGTATTTGTAAGCATCGGCCTTTACTTCTATTTCTTTCAGGTCAATATTCCTAACATTGACTGGCAAACGCCCATGTTTAATGCATGTGTCAGCGGCAATGTGACCTGTGTTAATTTACTCCTAGAACATGGAGCCAGCCCTCATGCAAAATGTGATGTAGCCTCCCCAATCCATGAAGCAGCTAAACGAGGTAAATTAGTCATCAAAATAAATATCTATAAGTCTTCGATATTGCAACAATTAGAGAGCAGCTGAGGCGTTCAGTTTAGTGACTGTGTTGACATGAAAAAATGGCTTTTGGTCGCTGTATAATGTGAAGTGCATGCTAACTACACAACAGAAGGGATTATCTATTGTTATCACTAATTGAACTCTTCTGGCAAATAGCAATATTCATTGAGTCTCATATTTGTTTTTATTATAAAAAAACAATGATAGCGTTGATCACTAACGAATTTCAAGGGCAGAAAGTGAAAACATGTTTAGAAAAATGAAAATTTGCAAGAGATAAAGCTAAAAAAAACAGCTTAAGTCAACAAACTAAATTAATCTTTGGAGCTTACACAATTTTAGCAAAGGCTTATCTTGCACAAATAATTTCCCTTGGGATTCTGGAAATAATAAAAGTATAATGTGATGATGCTAGAAATTACCTCACACTAATGCTTAGGGATTATTTCACTAATTAGTTCATTTGAACATGCTCAGAATTACTTATTTTTGCTATCGCTCACTGATTTCTCCATATTTAGTGAATGGGCTACATAAAATAATATCAAATTGGTTAGACTGAAAGGTTGCCAAGTTAGTTTCCGTGTTAATCAACCTAGGGGGCTTTAGGGTTATTAGTAAATCAGAGAGGTTTGGCAAAGATCTATATATTTTACAAGTTATATTAGAAATTCTCTGTTTCAAAATGTTTTGTCATTTCCTTATTACTTGAACATTGTTGCTTCATAGACTTATAATAGTCAAATATTAAGGGCAACAAATCTGTTATGTCTGCCCTCAAAGAGACATTAAACACCAAGGGCGCGATCCGATATACGGCGCAGGTTTCGGCGCAAGCGTGGAAACCTGCGCCACCCGTAGTTTCAGCTCGCACATTGAGCTATCTCATATACGGCGCCGGCAGTTGCTAAAGTGCCGTAAGTCTGACAAACTAGTGATGTCCCGAAATCTGTGTAAGTACAAATTTCTGGAGTCGCCAGTGACTTACGGCACTTTAGAAACTGGCGCCGCATAAAAAAACTGACTAAACTACTAAATCTCCCGTTACTGTCTAACACGCCTCCCAAACATAGCCCGACACGTATACCCCTCTACCCGCAATCCCCCCTCTCACTCCTAACAATAAGTATATTAACCCCTAAACCGCCACTCCCGGACCCCGCCGCCAGCTACATTAACTATATTACCCCCTAATATGATCCCCCTACACCGCCGACCACCTATTTTAACTATATTACCCCCTAATGTGAGCCCCCTACCCCGCCACCTGCTACATTAACTATATTACCCCCTAAAATGATTCCCCTACACCGCCGCCACCTATTTCAACTATATTAACCCCTAATGTGAGCCCCCTACCCCGCCACCACCTACATTATATGTACTACCCCCTAATCTGACCCCCTTACACCGCCGCCACCTATATTAAAATTATGAACCCCTAATCTATTTCCCCTACACCGCCGCCACCTATATTAAATGTATTAACCCCTCATCTAATCCCCCTACACTGCCGCCACCTCTATTAAAATTATTAACCCCTAATCTAATCCCCCTACACCGCCGCCACCTATAATAAATGTATTACCCCCTAAAATACTAAAGTGTCCCTACACTGCATTGCCCCAAAGTAATCAGCTCTATTACCAACCCTTAAAAGGGCCTTTTGCTGGACATTGCCCCAAAGTAATCAGCTCTTTTACCTGTAATCTAACCCCCCCTACACCGCCGCCACCTATATTAAATATATTAACCCCTAATCTAATCCCCCTACACCGCCGCCACCTATATTAAATATATTAACCCCTAATCTGACCCTCCTACACCGCCGCCACCTATATTAACTATATTAACCCTAATTATATTAGGGTTAATATAGTTAATATAGTTATTATATTATATATATTAACTATATTAACCCTATCTAACCCTAACACCCCTAACTTAATTATTATTGCAATAAATCTAAATAATATTAATACTATTAACTAAAATATTCCTATTTAAAACTAAATACTTACCTATAAAATAAACCCTAAGATAGCTACAATATCATTAATAATTACATTGTAGCTATTTTAGGGTTTATATTTATTTTACAGGTAACTTGGTAATTATTTTAACTAGGTACAATAGCTATTAAATAGTTAATAACTATTTAATAGCTACTTAGTTAAAATAATTACCAATTTACCTGTAAAATAAATTCTAACCTAACACTATCAATAAATTAATTAAATAAACTAAAATTATCTAAACTAAAATATAATTAAATACACTAAACTATATTACAAAAACAAACAAACACTAAATTACAAAAAATAAAAAAGATTACAAGAATTTTAAGCTAATTACACCTAATCTAAGCCACCTAATAAAATAACAAAACCCCCCAAAATAAAAAAATGTCCCTACCCTAAATTAAATTACAAAAAGTAATCAGCTCTATTACCAGCCCTTAAAAGGGCCTTTTGTAGGGCATTGCCCCAAAGTAATCAGCTCTTTTACCTGTGGAAAAAAGAACAACCCCCCCATTACAACCCACCACCCACACACCCCTACTCTAAAACCCACCCTATCCCCCCTTAAAAAACCTAAGTCTAACCCCCAAGTGGTCCTTACCTGTCCTGGAGACCGGCGGAGAAGGTCCTGTTCCAGGCGGAGAAGTCTTCTTCCAGGGGGCGACCTCTTCTTCTTCCAGGAACCAGCCGGCGCGGAGCGGAGGAGTTGAAGACCGATGACCGCGGAGCTGAAGACCGTCCTCTCTGGAACTGAAGACAGGCGATGCAGGAACTGAAGATCGGCGATGCTGGAACTGAAGACCGGAGCCATGGAGCATGGAGGATCCTCTTCATACGATTGCCGCCGTACACTGAATAGGAATTCAAGGTACACGATTAAAAATGGCATCCCTTGAATTCCTATTGGCTGATTTGAGCCTTCAAATTCAAATCCGCCAATCGGATGAAAGCTACTTTAATTCTATTGGCTGATTTGAATAGCCAATAGAATAAGAGCTACTGTAATTCTATTGGCTATTCTAATCAGCCAATAGAATTACAGTAGCTCTTATTCTATTGGCTATTCAAATCAGCCAATAGAATTAAAGTAGCTCTCATCCGATTGGCTGATTTGAATTTGAAGGCTCAAATCAGCCAATAGGAATTCAAGGGATGCCATGGCTCCGGTCTTCAGTTCCAGCGTCGCCGATCTTCAGTTCCTGCATAGCAGGTCTTCAGTTCCAGAGAGGACGGTCTTCAGCTCCGCGGTCATCGGTCTTCAACTCCTCCGCTCCGCGCCGGCTGGTTCCTGGAAGAAGAAGAGGTCGCCGCCTGGAAGAAGACTTCTCCGCTTGGAACAGGACCTTCTCTGCCGGTTTTCAGGACAGGTAAGGACCACTTGGGGGTTAGACTTAGGTTTTTTAAGGGGGGATAGGGTGGGTTTTAGAGTAAGGGTGTGTGGGTGGTGGGTTGTAATAGGGGGGTTGTTCTTTTTTTCCACAGGTAAAAGAGTTGATTACTTTGGGGCAATGCCCCACAAAAGGCCCTTTTAAGGGCTGGTAATAGAGCTGATTACTTTTTGTAATTTAGTTTAGGGTAGGGACATTTTTTTATTTTGGGGGGCTTTGTTATTTAATTAGGGGGCTTAGATTAGGTGTAATTAGATTTATTGCAATAATAATTAAGTTAGGGGTGTTAGGGTTAGATAGGGTTAATATAGTTAATATATATAATATAATAACTATATTAACTATATTAACCCAAATATAATTAGGGTTAATATAGTTAATATATATAATATAATAACTATATTAACTATATAAACCCTAATATAATTAGGGTTAATATAGTTAATATAGGTGGCGGCGGGTCAGATTAGGGGTTAATATATTTAATATAGGTGGCGGTGGTGTAGGGGGATTAGATTAGGGGTTAATATATTTAATATAGGTGGCGGCGGTGTAGGGGGGTTAGATTAGGGGTTAATATATTTAATATAGGTGGCGGCGGTGTAGGGGGGTCAGATTACAGGTAAAAGAGCTGATTACTTTGGGGCAATGCCCCGCAAAAGGCCCTTTTAAGGGCTGGTAATAGAGCTGATTACTTTGGGGCAATGCAGTGTAGGGACACTTTAGTATTTTAGGGGGTAATACATTTATTATAGGTGGCGGCGGTGTAGGGGGATTAGATTAGGGGTTAATAATTTTAATAGAGGTGGCGGCGGTGTAGGGGGATTACATTAGGGGTTAATAATTTTAATTGAGGTGGCGGCAGTGTAGAGGGCTCACATTAGGGGGTTAGATATATAATATAGGTGGGGGCGGTGTAGAAGGCTCACATTAGGGGGTTAGATATATAATATAGGTGACGGCGGTGTAGAGGGCTCACATTAGGGGGTTAGATATATAATGTAGGTGGCGGCGGTGTAGGGGGATCACATTAGGGGGTTAGACATTCAATGTAGGTGGCGGCGGGGTCCGGGAGCGGCGGTTTAGGGGTTAAGCACTTTATTAGTGATTGCAGCGGGGGATTGCGTTTGACAGGTAGATAGACATTCTGCATGCGTTAGGTGTTAGGTTTTATTTTGCAGGTAGTTTAGGGAGTTACGGGGCTCCAATACTCAGAGTAAGGCTTACTATGTCTGCATTTTCTGGCAAGGTGAAAATGGAGTAAGTTTTCTCCATTTTCGCCACATAAATCCTTACGCTGTATATTGGATACCAAACTGCGCGGGTTTGGTATACCTGTCTATGGGCCAAAAAACTACGGCCGAAGGCAGAAATATACGAGCGTAACTTCTAGGTTACGCCGTATATAGGATACCAAACCCGCGCAAAATTTGGCGTCGCCGGCTTTAGCGGGCGACGCTGCATATCGGATCGGGCCCCAAGGGCACAGATTACAAGAAGAGCACAAAATATCGCTTACGTGAGTGTGATATTTGCACTCAGTAAATGTTGAGCGCAATGAGAACATGACCTCGTCCATTGGGAGCCTCATTCTGATGCTGATAGACACAATACAGAACCTAGAGCAGCAAACGGGTTAAGTCGCACAGCAATGGGCAGCACATTTAAAATATACATATATATATATGAATATATACATATATATTTATGTGTTTATATGTGTATGTACACATATTAACGCATACATATATATGTATATAATCATATACCTATATATTAACAGTGAAATCACAGAGCCTATAGACCGCAATGTAAAGGCACTTTTCAGTGCCCTTTTTTTTTTAAACACCCCACATCCGCTCACTTTCAGCCCTTAAAACTGCTTTGTGCAGTTATTATTTAAAAAATTAAAAGGGTAGATATTTTTCATTTTAAAAAAACAACGCTGCACTTTTTGGGGGCAAGTGGGAGACATTATTTTGAGGGAATTTTGAAAATTAACCAGAGATCTCATCTCACTTGTGATGGCTGGTTATTTACTTTGCGCTCGTAAACGGGTTAATTTGCCTGTTTACGTGCACGTGATAAATTAGTGCTCCACTTGTAATCTAACCCTAAATAAATGCTAGATAGAATGATGCATTCAAAGAAAAGATTAGTCTGAGAATAACATGTTAATATATTTAAAATGTTGCATTAGCTTTTTACTGAGAATATAAGTGTCTACAAAACAATGGGAGCTGCCATGTTGTAACTTAGGTTACCTTCTCTGCTGTGGCCAAATTGGGACAGTTATAAATAGGTCACTAGAGTGTGCAGCCAATGGCTTTGTTGAATATATCAGTGCTCTGCACTTCCATTTCTAACAGGAACTTAAATGCTCACAATTTCAAATGGAATTACAGGAAAAGGTGACAAAATAAATAATGAAAGTATATTGCAGAGGTTTTTTATATATGCAATTTATCAATTTATATTACCATCTCAAAGTGTTTAATATCCCTTTAATGATGATGTCTGTTCTTATAAAATTTACAAATATAGACAAATATAGAAAGTAATACAGTGTTACATCTTACTGTTTCGTCCTATATTTTAGCCAGCAAGAGCAGCATTCTAAATTCCAAGCATTTTTCAGATATTTTTCCTATTAGTTAAATTCAAAATACATTTAAAACTATGTAAATGAAGAATGTCTTGTATTATTCAAAATTTAAAATTTTTCACAATTACAGTATATCTCATAATATATTGCACATATCTTATGAATTTCTATTATTGGTTTAGCTGCCATGTTTTACATACAATACCATTTTTTTTATAATTTTTTTTATTTCTTTCATTTAACTATATTTTTTCTGTTATTTTTTTTCTAATGTAAAAATGTTTCCAAGTCGATCTGGGTCTATTCTTACTGTCATTGATTATGAAACCATAAAAAAACACCCAAGCTGACAAATATGATTTTATGATTAATTGGAAACTGATTTGAATTGATCCCAGTGCCTGTATCATCTGAAAATGGCATAAGGTTGTGCACCGTTAATGTAATAGAGATTACCTACACTTGATATAAAGTTACAAATTGCTACGTTTATTGAGTTTTATTATTTATAAAATTGTTTTTATGGTTTTCCTTTAGGACACACAACCTGCGTGGAATCTCTTGCGTCTGCTGGGGTCAGTGTGCAGCAATATGTAAAACACCTGGGTACACCACTTTATCTTGCCTGTGAAAATCAAAAGGTGGATACTGTTAAGAAGCTTCTTGAGTTTGGTAGGAAATAGTGTTCTATAATTTGCTTTCTTGCTGAAATATTTTCCACATTTAAAGGAGATTATTATGCACCATGTCCTAAAGCTAGTTTGTAGTTATCATCACTATAGATAAATATGATTGATGTCGAACTGTCCTGCAGTCTTGTCCTCTGCTCTTACACAAACAATCCTGTTAGAGTAGGGGTTGTCTATTAGGTGTTGTCTATTACCCTGTTGGTATCATATGGGTTATAACATGGGTTATTGCGATAGCTGTTTTTAGTCTTTTACAGCTTGAAGAAAAATCAAGGAGCAAGCAACAATTACTTTGGCAAGTAAAAATGTTGGAGACTGATTACAAGCAAATTTGTCTGTTTGCTGCGGAGCCTGTGCTGTAAATAAAAATAATAAATAAAGACCTTTTTTTTACATATGGCTAAATCTATCTTCAATCTGTTTCAGTTGAATTGGAAAGTTTGTCTCTGCCATCACTGAGAAAAGGTTTTGGTGATTTTGTCAATCTCTTTAATTTTTTTACGGCTAGATTTAGAGTTCGGCGGTAAAAGGGCTGTTAACGCTCCGCGGGTTTTTTTCTGGCCGCACCATAAATTTAACTCTGGTATCGAGAGTTCAAACAAATGCTGCGTTAGGCTCCAAAAAAGGAGCGTAGAGCATTTTTACCGCAAATGCAACTCTCGATACCAGAGTTGCTTACGGACGCGGCCGGCATCAAAAACGTGCTCGTGCACGATTCTCCCATAGGAAACAATGGGGCTGTTTGAGCTGAAAAAAAACCTAACACCTGCAAAAAAGCAGCGTTCAGCTCCTAACGCAGCCCCATTGTTTCCTATGGGGAAACACCTCCTAAGTCTGCACCTAACACCCTAACATGTACCCCGAGTCTAAACACCCCTAACCTTACACTTATTAACCCCTAATCTGCCGCCCCCCGCTATCGCTGACCCCTGCATTACACTTTTAACCCCTAATCTGCCGCTCCGTAAACCGCCGCCACCTACGTTATCCCTATGTACCCCTAATCTGCTGCCCTAACATCGCCGACCCCTATGTTATATTTATTAACCCCTAATCTGCCCCCCACAACGTCGCCGACACCTACCTACACTTATTAACCCCTAATCTGCCGAGCGGACCTGAGCGCTACTATAATAAAGTTATTAACCCCTAATCCGCCTCACTAACCCTATCATAAATAGTATTAACCCCTAATCTGCCCTCCCTAACATCGCCGACACCTACCTTCAATTATTAACCCCTAATCTTCCGACCGGAGCTCACCGCTATTCTAATAAATGTATTAACCCCTAAAGCTAAGTCTAACCCTAACACTAACACCCCCCTAAGTTAAATATAATTTTTATCTAACGAAATAAATTAACTCTTATTAAATAAATAATTCCTATTTAAAGCTAAATACTTACCTGTAAAATAAATCCTAATATAGCTACAATATAAATTATAATTATATTATACCTATTTTAGGATTAATATTTATTTTACAGGCAACTTTGTAATTATTTTAACCAGGTACAATAGCTATTAAATAGTTAAGAACTATTTAATAGTTACCTAGTTAAAATAATTACAAATTTACCTGTAAAATAAATCCTAACCTAAGATATAATTAAACCTAACACTACCCTATCAATAAAATAATTAAATAAACTACCTACAATTACCTACAATTAACCTAACAATACACTATCAATAAATTAATTAAACACAATTGCTACAAATAAATAAAATTAAATAAACTATCTAAAGTACAAAAAATAAAAAAGAACTAAGTTACAGAAAATAATAAAATATTTACAAACATAAGAAAAATATTACAACAATTTTAAACTAATTACACCTACTCTAAGCCCCCTAATAAAATAACAAAGCCCCCCAAAATAAAAAATTCCCTACCCTATTCTAAAATACAAATATTACAAGCTCTTTTACCTTACCAGCCCTGAACAGGGCCCTTTGCGGGGCATGCCCCAAGAATTTCAGCTCTTTTGCCTGTAAAAAAAAACATACTATACCCCCCCCCCAACATTACAACCCACCACCCACATACCCCTAATCTAACCCAAACCCCCCTTAAATAAACCTAACACTACCCCCCTGATGATCTTCCTACCTTGTCTTCACCATGCCAGGTTCACCGATCCGTCCTGGCTCCAAGATCTTCATCCAAGCCAAGCGGGGGCTAGACATCCACTGAAGAAGTCCAGAAGAGGGTCCAAAGTCTTCCTCCTATCCGGCAAGAAGAGGACATCCGGACCGGCAAACATCTTCTCCAAGCGGCATCTTCTATCTTCTTCCATCCGATGACGACCGGCTCCATCTTGAAGACCTCCAGCGCGGATCCATCCTCTTCTTCCGACGACTAGACGACGAATGACGGTTCCTTTAAGGGACGTCATCCAAGATGGCGTCCCTCGAATTCCGATTGGCTGATAGGATTCTATCAGCCAATCGGAATTAAGGTAGGAATTTTCTGATTGGCTGATGGAATCAGCCAATCAGAATATAGTTCAATCCGATTGGCTGATCCAATCAGCCAATCAGATTGAGCTCGCATTCTATTGGCTGATCGGAACAGCCAATAGAATGCGAGCTCAATCTGATTGGCTGATTGGATCAGCCAATCGGATTGAACTTGATTCTGATTGGCTGATTCCATCAGCCAATCAGAAAATTCCTACCTTAATTCCGATTGGCTGATAGAATCCTATCAGCCAATCGGAATTCGAGGGACGCCATCTTGGATGACGTCCCTTAAAGGAACCGTCATTCGTCGTCTAGTCGTCGGAAGAAGAGGATGGATCCGCGCTGGAGGTCTTCAAGATGGAGCCGGTCGTCATCGGATGGAAGAAGATAGAAGATGCCGCTTGGAGAAGATGTTTGCCGGTCCGGATGTCCTCTTCTTGCCGGATAGGAGGAAGACTTTGGACCCTCTTCTGGACTTCTTCAGTGGATGTCTAGCCCCCGCTTGGCTTGGATGAAGATCTTGGAGCCAGGACGGATCGGTGAACCTGGCATGGTGAAGACAAGGTAGGAAGATCATCAGGGGGGTAGTGTTAGGTTTATTTAAGGGGGGTTTGGGTTAGATTAGGGGTATGTGGGTGGTGGGTTGTAATGTTGGGGGGGGGGTATAGTATGTTTTTTTTTACAGGCAAAAGAGCTGAAATTCTTGGGGCATGCCCCGCAAAGGGCCCTGTTCAGGGCTGGTAAGGTAAAAGAGCTTGTAATATTTGTATTTTAGAATAGGGTAGGGAATTTTTTATTTTGGGGGGCTTTGTTATTTTATTAGGGGGCTTAGAGTAGGTGTAATTAGTTTAAAATTGTTGTAATATTTTTCTTATGTTTGTAAATATTTTATTATTTTCTGTAACTTAGTTCTTTTTTATTTTTTGTACTTTAGATAGTTTATTTAATTTTATTTATTTGTAGCAATTGTGTTTAATTAATTTATTGATAGTGTAGTGTTAGGTTAATTGTAGGTAATTGTAGGTAGTTTATTTAATTATTTTATTGATAGGGTAGTGTTAGGTTTAATTATATCTTAGGTTAGGATTTATTTTACAGGTAAATTTGTAATTATTTTAACTAGGTAACTATTAAATAGTTCTTAACTATTTAATAGCTATTGTACCTGGTTAAAATAATTACAAAGTTGCCTGTAAAATAAATATTAATCCTAAAATAGGTATAATATAATTATAATTTATATTGTAGCTATATTAGGATGTATTTTACAGGTAAGTATTTAGCTTTAAATAGGAATTATTTATTTAATAAGAGTTAATTTATTTCGTTAGATAAAAATTATATTTAACTTAGGGGGGTGTTAGTGTTAGGGTTAGACTTAGCTTTAGGGGTTAATACATTTATTAGAATAGCGGTGAGCTCCGGTCGGCAGATTAGGGGTTAATAATTGAAGGTAGGTGTCGGCGATGTTAGGGAGGGCAGATTAGGGGTTAATACTATTTATGATAGGGTTAGTGAGGCGGATTAGGGGTTAATAACTTTATTATAGTAGCGCTCAGGTCCGCTCGGCAGATTAGGGGTTAATAAGTGTAGGTAGGTGTCGGCGACGTTGTGGGGGGCAGATTAGGGGTTAATAAATATAACATAGGGGTCGGCGATGTTAGGGGCAGAAGATTAGGGGTACATAGGGATAACGTAGGTGGCGGCGATTTGCGGTCGGAAGATTAGGGGTTAATTATTTTAAGTAGCTTGCGGCGACGTTGTGGGGGGCAAGTTAGGGGTTAATAGATATAATACAGGGGTCGGCGGTGTTAGGGGCAGCAGATTAGGGGTACATAAGTATAACGTAGGTGGCGGTCGGCAGATTAGGGGTTAAAAATTTTAATCGAGTGGCGGCGATGTGGGGGGACCTCGGTTTAGGGGTACATAGGTAGTTTATGGGTGTTAGTGTACTTTAGGGTACAGTAGTTAAGAGCTTTATAAACCGGCGTTAGCCAGAAAGCTCTTAACTCCTGCTATTTTCAGGCGGCTGGAATCTTGTCGTTAGAGCTCTAACGCTCACTGCAGAAACGACTCTAAATACCAGCGTTAGAAAGATCCCATTGAAAAGATAGGCTACGCAAATGGCGTAGGGGGATCTGCGGTATGGAAAAGTCGCGGCTGAAAAGTGAGCGTTAGACCCTTTAATCACTGACTCCAAATACCAGCGGGCGCCCAAAACCAGCGTTAGGAGCCTCTAACGCTGGTTTTGACGGCTACCGCCGAACTCTAAATCTAGGCCTAAGTCTTTTTCCCCTATTGAGTGTACAGCTTATATAACAGTGTAAATTTCCTGTCCCCTCAAAATAACTCAGGATAAAATTTAGAAACTTTTTAGATTAGGTGTTTTTTGTTGATTGTAGATGTGTAACAGATTTTGGGGGTCAAAGTTAGAAAAAGTGTGATTTTTTTGCATTTTATCATCATATTTTATAATATTTTTTATAGTAAATTATAAGATATGATGACAATAATGGTATATTTAGAAAGTTCATTTAATGGGGAGAAAACAGTATATAATATGTGTGGGTACAGTAAATGAGTAAGAGGAAAAATACTACTAAACACAAACACAGCAGAAATGTAAAAAGAGCCCTTGTCCTTAAAGGGACATTATACACTCATTTTGTCTTTGCATATATGTTTTGTAGATGATCTATTTATATAGCCCATAAAGTTTTTTGTTTTTTTTTATAGTTTTGCTTATTTTTAAATAACATTGCTCTGATTTTCAGACTCCTAACCATGCCACAAAGTTTGATGTGAATACCGTCAGCTACCTTCTCAAGCTTGCTCCTGTTTGTGTAAAGGGTCTTTTCATATGCAAAAGAAGGGGGAGGGGGGTGTCTTATTTCCCACTTGCAATGGGCTTTCCAGCTACCTTTTCAACAGAGCTAAACTGACAGCTTCTAAGTAAGTCTTTAAACAGTTTTATACTGGATTTTTATATCAGTATCTGTGCATCTTGTTCTTTATAGTAGTGTCTATTACATGCAGTTATATGAAAATGAGTGTATACTGTCCCTTTAAGGGAAGGAAATTAAAAAATAACCTTGTCTTTAAGGGATTAAAATCTGAAAAGGGGGGAGGGGGGGAAAAAGGGGGGGGGGAGGGGGAAGGGGGAGTGAGAAAAAGGAAAGGAAGCTATATGAGTAAGATCATATGCATAACAGGCCATTACAGTATTCCCCAGTGTTGGCATTATTTCAAAAGACATTATGATGTTTAAGTGAGGAGGAGATGTATAATTAAGAGAAAACATGTTATATTTGAAAAAGCACAAACTGTAACATCAGCAATACAGTAAAAAAAAAAAAAACAAAACACAGTAACAGAGAGTGTGTAATGAACATACTCCATTGGAGGATGAGAGGGAAAGAGAAGGAGAAGAGGAGAGGGGGGAGCAGGGAGGGGGAGAAGAGGGAGGGAAAAGGGAATCGAGGGGAGAAATTATGTACACACCAATACACTCAGTGGGCCATTAGTGTTAGCATAATAATATAAACTGTTTCAGCAACAATACAACAGAAAACTTGTCATTAAAGAGGGGCGCACTTGCGGGAAACTTGGCATTCTTACAAGAGACATAGTAATGCCGAAGTAAGTATGTTGGAATAATAAGATTTAGTATAGCACAAACTAATTCAACAAAAAGTCAACAAATAACCTTACCGTGGTGGGGAGTGCGCAGTAGGCAAACATTATTGGGGGGAGAGGGGGAGGGAGGGAGGGGAAGGGAAGGGGAGAGGGGGAGAGGTAGGAGCGAGAGAGGTGGGAGTATTGATAGAGGGATATTATGCGCACCTAGTCCCGGGGGACGCTTCCAGGATTGACAGAAATGCAATAAGCGCTACAGTGTTCGAATATTGCACAAGGCAATGTAATATCACAAGAAGGATACTAGGTCTTGCAGATTCAGGAAACAGTTCCGTCCGTTGTGACTGTTAAAGTCGCAGAGTAGAGGCAAAATTATTTCAGGAGATTGAAGATTTGTCTCTAGAATTGACAGGTTGTTGTGGAACATCTTCCTCAATAGAAAGATTTTCAAAGAAAACCTGGGCATCCGATCCCGGCCTGAAAATTAATGTCTTGTTGTGCCAGGAGGCAATTAGGGACACAGGGAAGCTCCATCGGTATGGAATCTTGTGTGCTCTCAGTTTTTCCGTGATATGTGACAATTCTCTTCTCTTTAATAAGGTGGTTGGAGAGAGGTCCGAGAAAATCTGTAGCGCTTCACCAGCATGATGTATAGGTTGTTTGACACGTGCTGTCAGGATTATTTCTGCTTTTCCTGGAAAGCAGAAAAAGAACAAAAGAAAAATTTTTTGAACCTCAACTGCAGGATTAAGAATAAATTGTATGTGTAGATAGGCAGATATCAGATACAAATATATAACTAGGTCACAACAGGTGTTTAAAGTGTATCAAGATATCAAGATATCTGTCTGGCATATAATATAGGTTCAAGCTGAACAAGCAGCTTAGCAACAGAGGTGCTTCTATGCTCAGTGCTATTCAAGTTACCAAATGCAAAAACAAACTTGTAGGATAAAAATTAAGTGCGTAATTATAAGTGAGAATTATATAGGATATTTGAACTAGACTTGAGTATTAGATTTCTAGCAGATTAAATTCCCTTTTTGAGATTGACAAGTATACAGTACAAAGTAGTAAATGTAAGACTAAGAGTATTCAATAGGCTGATAATTGTTGCAATCCTATTTGTTGTTGTATGATAGAATTACGTTAAAGTTCTTACTTGCCGTGTAAGGTGATGGTAAGAAAGTGACTGGAAAATCTTACCAAGTAGAAGTATTGTGCAAGTCCGTTTAGGTTGTAGGCGGTATAGGCTGCTAGCAAAGTTGTCCGTTACCGGAGAAAGCTTGCGGAGGTGAATCCGGAATTGCAGGGTAAGTTCCGTTGGCGTGTGACGTCACAGCCGGCTCGGTTTTAGCAGTGAAACTCTGTCAGGCGTAGCACCAGGTAAGGAGGGTGATTCCTTCACAAGATGAGGCACAGAGACAAAATTCCAAGCAACTAACAATAGGTTAGTTGATAATTTATACAATGTGTGTGGGTGGAGTTACAAGATGGGTGCAAGGATATAAACAGCAAAGGATGAACAAAGAGTTAGGTCAGTATAGAATCATGACACGTGCACACCTGAGGATTTCCTCCTTATCTTTAAAATTTAAAAAATGGCCAATAATGTCTCTAGGAGGTGCCTTGGGGGGTGGTTTTGCCCTAAGTGCTCTATGCGCCCGTTCCAGCGCTATCTCAGGTGAGGATGGGAGTGTCTTTTAAAGTGCGAAATAGGCTCTGCAGGTAGCCCTCAATTGCCGGGAGGTGGATGGTTTCAGAATCAGAAAACCCTCTAATTCTCAGATTATTACGGCGGCCTCTGTTGTCGAGGTCTTCTATTTTATCAGACATTAGTTGGATGGTATCTGACTGCCGTTGTATTTCTGAATGCATTTGCATGATAGAGGTGGAAGTTTCAATGTGTTTTGCTTCTGACTGTGTAACTCTGATATCCAAGGAGTTGATGTCTTTCTTCAGCTCATGAAATAGGTTTCTCATTTCCTTGATGGCATTTTTGATGTCCTCCTTAGAAGACAAAAGCTGCAGATCCTCCCTAGTGATAGGCTGTGAAGCTGGCGGATCAATGCTTTGCTAAATAGGTGAAGAAGCATTTTGACTGTCATCCATGCTGTTGGAAGACTCTAAACTAGTGTGATCTATTTGCTTAAGGTATACACTAAGTGTGCGCACAGGGGTGTCTTTATCAGGCTTGGACTGCCTTTTACAGGGCATAATTTCATTGCCAGTATGGCTGACGGAATTAGTAAAGCTGAACAGAGTTGCAGTAACTTGCTAAAATCTCCCACGTGGGAATTAGGCCTGAGCCCAAACAGCAAGTGTTCTGTAGTATGTTTCGCACTTTAGTTGCAGACTATAGATCAGAGGGTTACCTAGTTCTAAGGCACCTTGAAGTAGCACCTAAAGGGTGTATATGTTAAAAGATATATGGAGCTAAATGCACTGGTAGCTCGTAACAAAAGCCCACTCTGTCTGTAATATGTAGCTTTCAATAAAAACCCACCGTGTCTGTAATGTGCCTTTGCAATATAATGCAGTAGGATTAAAGTAGTGCCTCCTACAGTTAATGTCCTTTATACTATGGCACCGGAGTCCTCCATGGTCTGTTAGAGGGGTATTATGAGTGAGTAATTGCCCCAGGTCTCTCTCCAGTATCAGCTTATCCTGCCAGGACTCGTTTTCTTTTTTTCTTTTTTTAAGTGACCTATGGAGCCCGGTATACTAAGCATCAGGATGTGTGACACGCTAGGGCCGACAGCATGGCCGGTCGGGCGGGCAGACAACTGTACTTTGTTTAATTGTGGTCAGCAGATATCCTCCGGCTGTGTGAGCAAGGTGCGTAGAGATCTCAGACCCGACACTCGATTACTTTCTTATGGTGTGAAAGGCTTCTGGCCTCCCAGGGTGTAACGGCTGTATGCTTCTCTGCTCCTCCACTAGCTCCAGATGTTACAGACAGTTCTGATTTTCACACTGTGGGCTTGTAGGCAGATACGCTATATGTTCCCACTAATAAATAAGGGGTTTGGGGAAGGTAAATGCCATAAGTATACGACGTACTATCCAGGGATTTAGGAGCTTACACAAAAGTCAGCCATCCGCCTGCGTGGCTTAGCTCCGCCTCTCGTCTCGTCTGATCTTAGTATCTTCCAGTTATTTCTCAGTATGGTAGAGAACTTATTCTTGTCCGCTGAATAGGTGGTAGTCATAGTCATTTTCTCTTTCTTGTTACCTTCTTCTGGTGTATCTCCAATGATGCCTTTTTTAACCGTTGAGATGTGTTGTTGTAACAATTTGTTACGGTAGCCCCTTTCAATAAAGCGCTGTCTCATTTCTTCGGTTTGAATTTCTGCCTGTTCAGTATTCGTGTTGTTCCTCCATACCCTATAGAATTGTGACTTTGGAAGTTCTGGGGGGTGGCAGCTTGAAGCTTCTAGGAGTGAGTTCCTGTCGGTCGGTTTTCTATATAGGGTTGTACCCAGTTTGTTGTTATCCTTATATTTTTAGGTCTAGGAATTCTATTTCTGTTTTGCTGTAGTTCATTTTGAATTTCAGGGCAGTGTGCTCGCTGTTTAATTCATCAAACCATCTTTGTAGTTGTTCTTCGTTGCTCCTCCAGATAATCAGCAGATCATCTATATATCTCTTAAAATATAATATATCTGGTTTATTGAAGCTTTCATACCCTTTATTCTCAAACTCTGACATGAATAGGTTAGCGTATGATGGGGCCATGCTGGATTCCATCACTGTCCCCATCAATTGTAGATAGAACTGTCGTTCAAACTGGAAGTAGTTCTTCCTGAGGCAACTCTAACGTATGTCCAGAATGAATTCCATAGGTGGCCCTATATAGGGGTATTTCAGAATTTGTCTTCTGATTGCTGCCAGGCCTTCGGGGTGGGGGATAACCGTGTATAAGCTAGTGACATCCAAGGTCACTAGCACATCATTGGTATTTATTTCCAGATTTTTAAGGGATTTGATCACATCTCCTTAATCTTTAATGTATGTGTTACAGACTGTCTACATAAGTAGCAAGGTGTTGTAATATATAGTTTACTACAGATACAATGGGACGTCCTGGTGGTTTTCTTAGATCCTTATGGATTTTTGGCAAGGTATAAAAGATTGGTGTCCTTGGGTAGTCTTTTATTAGGTTTTATAGAGTCTGTTGATCGATCCTGTTATCCTTGAAAGCTCCCTTCAGGTATTCGTTTATTTCAGACTTGAATTTTGAGGTTGGGTCTCTTGGTAGTTTGGAGTATGTCAGGTTATTGTTCAGCTGAGTGTTGATGTCCTTCTGATAGTAGTGGTAGTCCATAATTACTATAGCACCTCCCTTGTCGGCCCTTCTCACCACTATAGTATTATCCCCAGTCAGTTTTTTCATAGCTGTTCTTTCATTCTTAGTATATGTATTAAGGAGTGAATAGAAAATATTCTGCTATTTGAAGAACATTGGAATGTGAAATAATAATTTTTCATGTCCAGTTAGTGCACTTGAGGAAATGCGATTGGTTTGCATGAATTGTTGGGTATAATTGTTTTGTGCTGCATTGAAGTTTATGTGGGAATACGTTAACAGGGTTGCAATATTCGAAGTTCAGCTTTTTGCAAATGTCAGGTTAGCGTGAGAGCAAAAACTTTTAATATTTTTTAAAAATAATGTATTTAGTGTATGGAACCCAACTCCCTGATCCCCCAAACAGCTCTCTAACCCTTCCCTCACTAGGTGCCAGCATCTTAGGTATTGGCAGCTGTCTGCCAGTACCCAATTTATATTTTTTTAATTATTATTTTTATTATTTATTTAAAAAAAACTTTCTGTAATGTAGTGATCCTACCCTCACCCTCTGCCCCCAACTGATTGCTTGGAAAATCCCCCTCCCTCACCTTTTTTCTATAGAGATGGGGAACCCTTTCCTCAACCTCCCTCACCAAGCATTCTTTTTCTGTAGGAATCCCCCCTGCCCTCTCCCATGTCACTGTTTGCATCTGCCATCTGCTTCATATGGTAACAGGAGTGCTGCCAGACTCCCTTATGAAGACAGATCCCTTCTCCCTCTGGCTTCAGTCTTAGCTGTCAGAGCTGACAGCTGGGACCGCAGTATGAGGGAGAAGGTTGGATGTAGCTACTAAATCAACGGTGTTCTCTGGGCAAAACACCCTGTGACATAGTAGCTGTGTTTAATTGGCAGAAAGAATGTTTTATACTTTTGCTTGTTTGACATTTTTTTTAACCCTTACATTTTATGCTAGGTCTTCACTCACACTAATTTTTTTTGCGCTCAAGTGAATCCATTTACTTTACACTTGTAATATGCACGTAAGTTAGCATGGATGCGATATTGCTTATAGCAACCAATGCTAACTTTAGCCTACCAATAGTAATTTAGATGCTGGTACTTTAAAATTTAATAACCCTTTCTTCAGAGACCAACTTCCAGATTAGCTCATATTTCATGATGAAACACAGTTGCCTAGATTACGAGTCTTGCGTTAGCCTTAAAAAGCAGCGTTGAGAGGTCCCAACGCTGCTTTTTAATGCCCGCTGGTATTACGAGTCTTGAAATGACAGGTGTACCGCTCACTTTTTTGGCCAGACTCAAAAATACAGCAAATCCATTTACGTCAATTGAGTATCCTATTTTTTCAATGGGATTTGCCTAACACCGGAGTATTACAAAAAGTGAGCGGTAGACCCTCTCCTGTCAAGCCTGGTACCGCATTTTAAAGTCAGTAGTTAAGAGTTTTATGGGCTAACGCCGTAGTATAAAACTCTTAACTAAAGTGCTAAAAAGTACACTAACACCCATAAACTACCTATTAACCCCTAAACCGAGGCCCCCCCACATCGCAAACACTAAAATAAAATATTTAACCCCTAATCTGCCGAACCGGACATCGCCGCCACTATAAAAAAATATTAACCCCTAAACCGCCGCACTCCTGCATCGCAAACACTAGTTAAATTTTATTAACCCCTAATCTGCCGTCCCTAACATCGCCGACACCTACTTACATTTATTAACCCCTAATCTGCCACCCCCAACATCGCCGCAACTATATTAAATGTATTAACCCCTAAATCTAAGTGTAACCCTAACCCTAACACCCCCCTAACTTAAATATAATAAAATTACTACAATTAACTAAATTATTCCTATTTAAAACTAAATACTTACCTATAAAATAAACCCTAAGCTAGCTACAATATAACTAATAGTTACATTGTAGCTAGTTTAGGATTTATTTTTATTTTACTGGGAAGTTTGTATTTATTTTAACTAGGTACAATAGTTATTAAATAGTTATTAACTATTTAATAGCTACCTAGTTAAAATAAAGACAAATAAAGACAAATTTACCTGTAAAATAAAACCTAACCTAAGTTACAATTACACCTAACACTACACTATAACTAAATTAATTCCCTAAATGAACTACAATTTAATACAATTAAATAAAATGATCTAAAGTACGAACCCCCCCCACTAAATTACAGAAAATAATAAAATAATTACGTTTTTTAAACTAATTACACCTAATCTAATCCCCCTAATAAAATAAAAAATCCCCCCAAAATAATAAAAAGCCCTACCCTATACTAAATTACAAATAGCCCTTAAAAGGGCCTTTTGCGGTGCATTGCCCCAAAGTAATCAGCTCTTTTACCTGTAAAAAAAAGTACAATACCCCCCAACATTAAAACCCACCACCCACACACCCAACCCTACTCTAAAACCCACCCAATCCCCCCTTAATAAAACCTAACACTAACCCCTTGAAGATCACCCTACCTTGAGAAGTCTTCACCCAAATGGGTCGAAGTCCTTAACGAAGCAGGGTGAAGTGGTCCTCCAGATGGGCAGAAGTCTTCATCCAGACAGCATCTTCTATCTTCATCCATCCGGCGTGGAGCGGGTCCATCTTCAAGACATCCGACGCGGAGCATCCTCTTCTTTCGACATCGACTGTAGAATGAAGGTTCCTTTAAATGACGTCATCCAAGATGGCATCCCTTCAATTCCGATTGGCTGATAGAATTTTATCAGCCAATCAGAATTAAGGTAGGAAAATCCTATTGGTTGATGCAATAGGATTGGAACAGCCAATAGAATGCAAGCTCAATCCTATTGGCTGATTGCATTGTTCAGATCAGCCAATAGAATGCAAGCTCAATCCTATTGCATCAACCAATAGGATTTTTCCTACCTTAATTCCGATTGGCTGATAGAATTCTATCAGCCAATCAGAATTGAAGTGACGCCATCTTGGATGACGTCATTTAAAGGAACCTTCATTCTACAGTCGACGTCGAAAGAAGAGTATGCTCCATGTCGGATGTCTTGAAGATGAACGCGCTGCGCACCGGATGGATGAAAATAGAAGATGCCGTCTGGATGAAGACTTCTGCCCGTCTGGAGGACCTCTTCTTCCTGGCTTGGATGAAGACTTCTGCCCATCTGGAGGACCACTTCTCGCCCAGCTTCGTTGAGGACTTCGGCCCGGTTGTGTGAAGACTTCTCAAGGTTTTTATTAAGGGGGGATTGGGTGGGTTTTAGAGTAGGGTTGGGTGTGTGGGGGGTGGGTTTTAATGTTGGGGGGGTATTGTACTTTTTTTTACAGGTAAAAGACCTGATTACTTTGGGGCAATGCCCCGAAAAAGGCCCTTTTAAGGGCTATTTGTAATTTAGTATAGGGTAGGGCTTTTTATTATTTTGGGGGGCTTTATTATTTTATTAGGGGGATTAGATTAGGTGTAATTAGTTTAAAAAACTTGTAATTATTTTATTATTTTGTGTTATTTAGTGGGGGGGGGTTCCGTACTTTAGATAATTTTATTTAATTGTATTTAATTGTAGTTAATTTAGGGAATTAATTTAATTATAGTGTAGTGTTAGGTGTAATTGTAACTTAGGTTAGGTTTTATTTTACAGGTAAATTTGTCTTTATTTTAACTAGGTAGCTATTAAATAGTTAATAACTATTTAATAACTATTGTACCTAGTTAAAATAAATACAAAGTTGCCTGTAAAATAAGATAGCTTCAATATAACTATTAGTTATATTGTAGCTAGCTTAGGGTTTATTTTATAGGTAAGTATTTAGTTTTAAATAGAAACAATTTAGTTAATGATAGTAATTTTATTTAGATTTATTTAAATTATATTTAAGTTAGGGGGGGTTAGGGTTAGACTTAGTTTTAAGGGTTAATAACTTTAATATAGTGGCGGCGACGTTGGGGGCGGTAGATTAGGGGTTAATAAATGCAGTTAGGTTGCGGCGACATCTGGGGCAGCAGATTAGGGGTTAATAAATATAATGTAGGTGTCGGCGATGTTGGGGGCAGCAGATTAGGGGTTCATAAGTATAATGTAGGTGGTGGCGGTGTCCGGAGCAGGCAGATTAGGGGTTAATAATATAATGCTGGTGTCGGTGATGTCGGGGACGGCAGATTAGGGGTTAATAAGTGTAATATTAGGGGTGTTTAGACTCGGGGTTCATGTTAGGGTGTTAGGTGTAGACATAACTTTTATTTCCCCATATGAATCAATGGGGATGCGTTAGGAGCTTTACGCTGCTTTTTTTGCAGGTGTTAGGTTTTTTTTTTCAACCCGGCTCTCCCCCATTGATTCCTATGGGGAAATCATGCACAAGCACGTTTTACCAGCTCACCGCTACCGTAAGCAGCGCTGGTATTGAGGTGAGATGTGGAGCAAAATTTTGCTCTCCACTCACTTTTCTGTGGCTAGTGCAGGGTTTGTAAAAACCCGTAATACCAGCGCTGTCTGTAGGTGAGCGGTGAGCATAAAATGCTCTTTAGCACCGCACAGCCTTACCGACAAAACTCGTAATCTAGCCGAGTATTTTAATATTTTTATAAATGTTTTGTACATTATATCCCCATTAAAAATGAAAGAAGTAGATTACTGGTAATACTAATAGATATGAGCACAAATCATGCCATTTTTGCATAGAAATGCAATTATAAAAGTTGTATCACAAAATATTTCAGTGGACGTGTTTTAATTAACATAGATACAATATTGTTTTCTATTCCCAGGTGCAAGTGCAAATGTTGGTAAAGATCTGGACTGCCCTTTACACGTAGCGGCAAGGAATGGCAACGCTGACCTGGTAAACCTGCTCTTTGACTTTGGAGCAAATGCATATTGCATAAATGCTGAAGGAAAACGGCCTTCGGAATTGGTTTCCCAGCACTGCAAGCTAAAGAACATTTTTCAGACAAAAGAAGGTATATTTTTAGCAAGTAATTCCCCTGCAAAGGCAAATAGTAAGGCTGGTGTAAAATATTATTTTAATGTCTCACTTTCTAATCCATCAGTATTTCCATGTGAAACACTTTAAATAGGTTCTACACAGGTTTTCCAAATTCAAAGGCATTCCAATCCCTAACAAAGCCTTGTGTAGATGATCTAAAGACAAAATATAAAAAGACAAAAGAGAGGCGTCTGTGTGTATTGATAGCCAAAAAAATGTGAACACAAAGAACAAATCCCTATTAGCAGGTTACTCACATTTTAATAAGCACTCAGTCAGTGCTATAAGGAGCAGACCGGGTATTTATACAGCCACCCAGCTGATTGGTCTCCAGAAGTCAGGAGCAACCAAATCTCCCAGCCAGATACTCCCAGAATATGGAAAGACAAAAAAAGACAAGAAAAGAAGCACCTGTGTGTATCGGTAGCCAAAAAAATGTGGTAACAAAGCAAACTCATAATGCAGGGTACTCACATTTTATATGAGCAATCAGACCGTGCTATCAGGAGCAGACTGGGTATTTAAACAGCCACCCAGCTGACTGATCTCCAAGTGAACAGCAGATTATCCCAGCTTTAAACTCCCAGTGGGGACAATTGGTAATTATACAAGATACAAGGTTACAAAACATAAAAACAATTTATGAAAAGATAGTATAAAAACAGGAACCCAGAGGTAGGGTATGCTAGCTAACCCTCCTCACAATTATGCAACGCGTTTCTCAGCGCTTCAGAGCACTATTTCATCAGGCATAAGGTACTGGCTGAAATAAGCCCTTAAATACAAACACTTTTACCAATCAAGAAAAAAACAATTAAGGAGAAAAACACCTGGTCATCTCCCTCACAGGGGAGGAAACCCAAAGTTCTGAGCCTATTGTTTAGAGTGCATACTAGTAACAGATTTGACTAACTCTAATAGGTGCAAACATGGGGAGTATATATATATATATATATATATATATATATGCATATGGAAAAAAGGCACTCACTGGTTCAGAATAAAATATAACATTTAATAGTTTAAGTTAAGAATGCATGACGTTTCGGAGGCATTCCACCTCCTTTCTCAAATGCATGATACAAACAGTTTGAATGTACAAAAAGCAGTATAACACATACAATACCCCTTCACCTTAAATAACCCAGTGGCATCTGATGGCGCCAAGCCGCAGCCGCGGCTCGCATGGTGCAGAACCGGAAGTCATGTGACCGGAAATTACGTCATCTACGTGAACCACGTAGTGACGCCGGTTGCCATGGTGACAACTGTTTGTTGTCTTACGATATACACGGACAATGAGGAAGTGTCAATCTAATAGAATACATGTACTCAACTCGAACATTGTGAAAAAAATCCTCTTGTCAATGTTATAAAGTGCTATAGAATACTGCAGTTAGCCATAAATCAGAGTACCAATGTATTAAAAACAACAAAGGTAGTTGATCATAAGTGATCAAATATAATATAAAATAAAAACATGAATATGGTGGACATGCAGCAACTTTTTAATTATACACTAGGTTTGTTTAGCTAATGGTAGACATATATGCAATACCATATTACCATCAATGATCAATTATATGAGAGATGGGAAAAAACCTCATCATCAACCATCCCAAATCTTAGATAATAAATAGTATATACACACATGTCCACAACCAGTTAATTTGTGTGTTCTTAGTGTCTCCTGGAATATGGCAGAAAATACCTGAGGACTTATGAACTAAAAGAGATAAAAAGTCATATTTAAAAGTCATTGATAATGGATATGTTTTAAGATAGAATGAGCAGTTATAATCCATATAGAGAGGTTAGATCAACTTGCAGTATAAAATGGCGAGAAATCCAGCATGGTATTTAATCCCCTAGGTGCTATGGTATCCAAAGTATAAATCCATCTTTTCTCCATTCTTAGAAGTCGATTGCCCCTGTCACCTCCCCTTGTCAACGGTGGTACTTGGTCAATCATCATGGTTTTTAAACTCGATACACCATGTTTATGTGTGGCGAAATGGCGTGCTACTGGCTGATCAGAGTCGCCATTTTTGATGGCTTCCCTGATCGCACAGCGATGATTGGCCATACGCTCCCGAAATGTAGTGACCGTTTTCCCTATATAGACAAGGGAACAGGGGCAAATCAGCATGTAAATCACATGGGTACTCATGCATGAAAGTCTGTGTTTGATTTTATAGCGCTTGTTTGTATGTGGGTGCTGGAAAGTGTCACCTTTAAGCATGCTGTCACACGTGACACAGTCACCACATTTAAAGCAGCCTTTTTTGTTGGATTTTAGCCAAGTAGTATTCTCATAGCACCTAGTTGGATCCGTTTTCACTAGCAAGTCCCGCAAGTTTTTCGCTCTTCGGTATACCATTCTAGGATGTTGTTGTTTCACGAATGGTAAAGACTTATCTGAGTGCACCAAGTCCCAATGTTTAGAAATTGCTCCAGCAACTTTTTGGTGCATTGGATCAAATGTAGTTATGAAGTTGATCTTCTCCTCTGAATTATTTATTTCTTTTGTTCTGATCACATTGTCCTCAAATTGTTTTATGGCTCCTTCCTTAATGTCCATAACCATCTTTCTATCATATCCACTTACAATCAATTTCTCTGACATCTCATTCAGTTGTGTTGTTCTATTTTGTGCCTCAGTGTTGTTGCGCAGAACCCGAGTGAGCTGGGAGGCTACTATACCTTTCTTCTGGTGTGTGGGATGATAGCTCCGTGCATCTAATAAAGAATTGCGGTCGGTAGGCTTGGTATAAAGGGACGTACCAAACCTACATACCTCTTTATCAATTACCTTAAAAATATTAAGGTCCAAAAAGTGTACTTTATCAATGTCATATTCAAGTTTAAATTTGATTGGGCTAGATAGACTATTTAGGCCATATACCCAAGATATCAGGGTTTCCGGGGTCCCACGCCAAATCAAAAAAATGTCATCAATATATCTCGTATAATACACCACCTCTACTATGTCCTGGGGCAGCATTAAAAAATGCTCATACCAGGACATGTAGAGGTTAGCGTACATGGGAGCCATGTTTGATCCCATGGCAGTCCCCGAGATCTGCAAGTAGAAGTCCCTTTCAAATTTAAAATAATTCTTTTCTAAACAAATCTGTAAAAGGTCCAACAAAAACTCAATGGGAGGTCCCTTATACAGATGAGATCCCACCACCATGGACCTGACAGCCTGCAAACCTCCCGCATGAGGGATGGAGGTGTATAGGCTATCCACGTCCATGGTGACTAGGATGTCATCAACTTGTAGGGAGTCAAAAGCCCTCAAAATTTTGATTAGACTAGGGGAGTCCTGTAAATAAGCGAATGTGTCCTTGACAACTGGTTGAAGGTGATGGTCAATATATTTCGCTATGTTAGAAAACAATGAACCCCTGGCAGACACAATAGGTCTGCCAGGGAGTTGGTCAAGTGTCTTATGGACTTTGGGTAACAGATAAAGTACTGGGACTATGGGAGAGTCCACAGTTAGAAAATCAAATTCCTTGTCACTCAAGACACATGCCTCCCTTGCAGATCTCAGGGACTGATCAATTTGCTTCTTAAATGCAATTGTGGGATTGCCCTTCAGATGTATATAAACTTTGTTGTCAGCTAATTGGCGTTGAGCCTCCTGTCGGTAATCATGGTAATTCATAATCCCTCCCCCTTTATCTGCGGGTCTTATGATAATTGACTTGTCATCACTCAAATCCTTAATCTCCCTATACTCATCAGGGGATAAATTAGAAAAGCCTGATGTGGCCTGATCCATATCAATGTCATGACAGATCATACGTGTGTAACCTTTGATAGTTGGGTGAGTGGTAGCCGGTTCAAAAGTAGATTTAGGCTTAAAAGTAGATTCATCACAGGTAGTTATTTCTTTATCCTTAAAAAAATCTTTTAGTTTTAACTTCCTCTGTAGACTATGTGCATCTACAATTTTGTCAAATTTGTCACATTTGGGGGTCGGTACAAACGAAAGACCACGATTCATATAAAAATAAGCCCTTAAATACAAACACTTTTACCAATCATGAAAAAAACAATTAAGGAGAAAAACACCTGGTCATCTCCCTCACAGGGGAGGAAACCCAAAGTTCTGAGCCTATTGTTTAGAGTGCATACTAGTAACAGATTTGACTAACTCTGGGGAGTATATATATATATATATATATATATATAAAAATATATATAGAAGATCATTATAGAAAATCTATACTAAAGTAATTGTTAGTATAATACAAATTAAATAACGTGTTTACTGTGACTTGATCAGTGAAAAGAATAATATTAACAACATTGTGACATAAAAAGATCCAATTCTGATCTATTGTTAAGATTCTCATACCAAAATCGTTCAAATGTGTACTAAGAAAAATTAGGAGGGTACTTTTACCAGCCTCTCCTGTTTAATAGAACCTTGTGTAGACCCCCTTATAACAAGGTTTTCCATGTGAATTTGTGGTACAATAACATATTCTATAATATAAAACACGGTTTTACCAGGCACCAGTAATAAGATTAAAGCAAATTTATTTCTCCATCTTAAAACATATAAGTACAAAAAAGGGCTGACGCGTTTCGGCTTCCTAGCATAGACCATCAATATCTTCTTGTGTAGGGGCAATTCAAAATCAGTTCTTCTATCCCCTAGATAAAAAAAACACAGCATATTTTGCAGGATTTTTAGACGGTTTAAATTCAACCACTTTGACTTCTTGAAAGCAAGTCTGGCCTGTTTTTAACAGCGCATTTTTGTTTACACAAATGCATCTATCTGTGCTAAAGTTTTTGTGTATGATCAGTTAATATGTTAATAATTTGTTTGATAAAGAGTTAAAAATATTGCTCAAATCCCTCTTTTATACTCACATTAAATACAGTCATCAGAATGTGCATTTTTAATTTTAAAGGAATTATTGTAAATCAAACTTAAAAAACTGTGATACTCATATAATTTCAGTATATTTAACTACAATTTCGTTATGTCCTTTACTAATCTTAGCATTTTTACTCAGCTGCAGCTCATAAAATGGATTGAAATGGCTTAAGATATAAAGAAGCTAAAAATGGGTGAGCTTACATACAATTTTTGGCACATGAATCCTGATGGATTGGTGACCAATAAGATGCTTCTGGTATCTGTTTTATGAAGACTAATTCATATAGATTTGTTATTTGTTTTCTTAAAGGGATAGTCTACTTTAGAATTGTTATTGTTTAAACAGATAGATAATCCCTTTATTACCTATTCTGCTGTTTGCATAACCAACAAGGTTATATTAATACACTTTTTACCTTGGTGATTAACTTGTATCTAAGCCTCTGCAGACTGCCCCCTTATTTCAGATCTTTAGACAGACTTGAATTTTAGCCAATCAGTGTCCCCCCTTTAGTAACGCCATGGGTGAGAGCACAATGTTATCTATATGGTACACTTGAACTAACGCCCTCTAGCTGTGAAAAACTGTCAAATGCATTGAGATAAGAGATGGCCTTCAAGAGCTTAATATTAGCATATGAGTCTACCTAGGTTTAGCTTTCAACTAAGAATACCAAGAGAACAAAGACAATTTGATACTAAAAGTGAATTGAAAAGCTTTTAAAATTGCATGCCCTATCTGAATCATGAAAGCTTAATTTTGACTAGACTGTCCATTTAAGTTACCAAAATCGTGTTATACTGCTCAAACATTGTTCTTTGTTAATATATTAAGACAAAACCCTCATGTTTTAATGTGAAGGTGACATTAAACAGTTTGTAATTACAAGACCTTTCTTTCACTTTGCAATAGGTTAACATATAACAAAAGTGTTAATGTTTTAGAACAGATTTACACCTTGATTTATGCAGTTTTTTTCCAATGACCAAACTCCACTTACCACTTTCCTGATTTGCCAAAGGAAATCTCACATCTCAATTATCTTTCTATTCCTAGTTCAGTCAAGTGTTGTACAGATAACTATGATTTCATAAAATTAACAAGTTATAAATGAATGTCTTATAAGTGTATTTCTTGATAAAGACATGTTTTTTTCATGTGACTTCATATAAATTCATTTAATATAGTTTTTTGAAATAAGAAAACGGGGGGAGTACTACATATTTACTGTACACACACGCACACACATATATATAGATCTTTCCAAATAAATTAACATCTTGTTAGCTGCAATCTTTTTTCAGTGACCAATCTCTCCTCACCACTTTCCTTATCTGGAGGAGCCGATCCAGACTTGGTACTGGAGTAGAGAACTGTAGCTGCTGTCATTATGTTAGTGAAAATGTAATTGATGAGTAGTATCTCACCCAATACTCACTCCTGAAACCAATTAGAAACAAATATGTAGCCAGATTATATTTGTAAAGCCACATTGTACACTTACAATTCTCAGAATTGGAAAGCCCACAGTCTGTTACAAGAAAAAAAAAAAAACAATATACTGATACTACTCATACCTGAGCATTTTAGATCACCCATCTCAAAGTGTCCCTCTAGATATAAAATCGGGGAGAATTACTTAAAAAAAAAAAAGATATAAAACTTGGATATATAAAAAACAGTATTTTTCACTTGCTTTATAAATATAGAAAAGTCAGCCATTAAAGGGTTACTAAACCCAGATTTTTTTTTCTTTAATGATTCAGATATTGCATGCAATTTTAAGCAACTTTCTAGTATACTCCTATTATCAAGCGCTATCCAGGGTTCTGAACCTAAAATGGGCCGGCTCCTAAGCTTTACATTCCTCTTTTCAAATAAAGATAGCAAGAGAATGAATAAGATTAATAATAGGAGTAAATTAAAAAGCTCCTTAAAATTGCATGCTTTGGGGCCTATTTATTAATGTCCGCCGCACATCGATAAATGCCGACAGCATACGCTGTCGGCATTTATGATTGCACCAGCAGTTCTATTGAACTGCTGGTGCAACGCCGCCCCCTTCAGATTTGCCAGCAGGGGGTGTCAATCAACCGGATCATATTGGATCAGGTTGATTTTTGGCGATGTCTGTCCACCGCCTCAGAGCAGGCAGACAGGTTATGGAGCAGCGGTCTACAGAGCTTGATAAATATGCCCCTTTATCTGAATCATGAAAGAAAAAAATTGGGTTTAGTATTCCTTTACCCTACAGATAACATGGGCACAAATTATAAAGTCACTTGAACATAATAATATGTATGAATGGAATCTATGTATATATATCCACCTGTCTGTGTGTCTTTCTGCCTATCCCTATATCTATCATCAAGTTGTCTGTTTCTAAACACACCCCATACTGGTTTTTAACTTCATAAAATTAACATTTATTAAATTCTTCTCTCCCCAGGGCCAATGTCGTTGATGCAGATTTGTCGCATTTTTCTCCGAAATTACTTTGGACAAATAATCAATGCTAGAATACATGAATTTCAGCTTCCAGATTCGTTAAAACATTTTCTTTTATATAAGTAATATATAATTTTGTATAGTTTTAATGTTATATCACAAAAAATACATAAAAAAAAAAGAAAATATTCATTTCAATGTGCCATAATCCCAGAGTTATTCAGGCATATTCAGTCACTATGAAAAGAATAAATGATAATACTTGCTGCATCTATTGATGAGGGATTTAATACAGGTTTCTTCCAATGTACGGTCGGTACGCAGCACTGTGTTACTAAAATCTTTTTACTGGGTTATGAATGAATGAATGTTTCAGAGCATTTGTTTTTACAATGAATGTAGTGTGCATTGTCTTTTCTAAACAAATGCTGAACAATTACATTCTGACATCTATTGTTTTTAAAAGATGATAAATATCCCTATTTTGAATGTGACATTTAAGATTTTAAATTGTGTATTCAATTGTGGCCTCTGTACTAGTCTAGAAAAAACAGCATTCACATGGTTAAATTTTGCTGTATTGTAGGTGATCGCTATTTCAAATTTTAAATTCAAATATTTAACTGTAAAATCTGAAACATTCAACAGAGGAAACTGTAATCAAGGGAAAAAAATAATTTCAAGAAAAACATTAGCTATGACTGTCATGAGATGCAGGACATATGCAGGACACAGCAATGATGGTACAACTCTATTTTATTACAGAGCATAGCAATACACATCCAGACAGGTTGATTGTACTAAAACTAACTGCGACACAGACACCGGACCTAAGCCCCGCCCACCAGCTAGTGACATCACATCCTGCTTTCATCACATCTTCCCCTTTTTCAAAGGCAAAGCATACATTCGCATATATTAAATAACAAGGTACACCAACAGGGTATACAACAACATTTTGTTTTAGAACATTATAAGAACAGATAGATTAGAAAACATGAACAAATAAATTACATCCTGACTTGGACATCGGGGTAGACTACCCTAGTCCACAGTGACCATGGGATTATTCTGCCCATACTTCCGGTCACTGTTCTAGCTAAAGTCAGTCCCTGTATCGGGCCGGAAGCCTCACCACTCTTCCGCTTGATGTAACTTTGCATGAACTGTCCTCTGATACAGAAGATGGTGAACAAGAGTCTGCTGGAGGCAAAGATATATCCCCGCTATGATCTTGCTGAGGGGAAGGCACCTCTCTTAGAACAGGAGATCCCACCGGCGGTGGTACTGAGGTATCCGGTTCCAGACTCTCAGGTACAGGCTGAAGATGTCTTCGGTTACGGCGTGTAACCGTCCCTCCCTCTGTAAGGACTGTGTAAGACCTTGGTTCTGGAGAGCGGCCCACTACCGTAGCAGGCGTCTTCCATTTCTTCTCATCATCCAGTTTAATTCTGACACTTTGGCCCGCTTTCAGTTCCTGTAAAGGCCTGACAGAATGTCTCCTGTCGTAGAAGAAACGATAACCCTTTTTGGCCTCTTCATCCCTCCTAAGGACTTCGTCCCGAGGAACAGGGCCAGGCGGCTTGAAGACACCCACTGAGGGTAAAGTGGTGCGAATCTGGCGTCCTAGCATTAGCTGTGCCGGGCTAAACCCGGTGGCTTGAATGGGCGTCGCCCTGTATGACAAGAGGGCTAGGTACGGTTCAGATTGCTTTAGGATGAATTTTGTTGTTTGAACTGCCCTTTCAGCCATTCCGTTGGCCTGCGGATAATGTGGACTTGACGTGGAATGTACAAAATCATATTCCCTGCTGAAAGCACTGAACTCTGTAGAAGCGAACTGCATGCCATTATCACTCACCAGCTCCATTGGAATGCCCCAGCGGGCGAACAAGCTCTTCAGGCGAATGATAACGGCCTGACTTGTGATATCATTCAGGGGTGCTATTTCCAAATACCTGGAATAGTAGTCGATAACAACAAGAAACTTTTTCCCGTGCAGTTCGCACAAATCAGCAGCTATTTTCTGCCACGGCCCCGCAGGCAGCGGAGTAGACATTAAGGGCTCCCTTCTCTGAGTAGGCCGGCGTTCCCGGCAAAAGGCACATTTAGACACGTGATTTGCAATGTCGGAGCTGATCCCAGGCCACCACACAGCTGTAGCTGCTCTTTCTCTGCACTTTGTAATGCCTAAGTGGCCATCGTGAATCCTGTTTAACATCTCCTTCCTCATGCTGACAGGAATTACAATACGGTCTTGGAACAGCACCAACCCCTCCAGCTCCGTGAGCTGTGACCTCTCTGGCTGGTAAGCATTTAAAGACATCCAGGCTGCCCGGCTCTCGGGCCAGCCATCTCTTATGTACCTTATAACTTCTTGCAGATCTGTGTCCAAATATGTCTCTTTCTTTATCTCTTCCAGTTTCCTTGAAGAAATGGACTTAGAGGCCAGAACTGAATCAACATACACTTTTACATCCGACTCTGTGGAGGATTCTTCAGCAGCAGCCAGCGGGAGCCTGGACAGTGTATCTGCCACAACCAGCTGCTTCCCCGGCACATGCACTGCCTGAACATTGAACCTGAGCAGTCTCATTAAAAGTCTCTGGCATCTCAAGGGTGTTTTGTCGATGTCATAAGAATTGATAAGAGGGACTAGCGGTTTGTGGTCAGTTTCCAGACTAAATTTCTCCAAACCCACTAGATAACGCTGAAAGCGTTCACAGGCCCAAACTGCAGCCAGGCACTCTTTCTCAATTTGAGCGTATTTTGACTCCGCAGCCGTCAGTGTGCGGGAACAGTAGGCGATGGGCTGTAGTTTGTTGTCATTCAGCTGCAGGAGTGCAGCCCCCAACCCATAACTGCTTGCATCAGCACTAACCACAGTCTTTTTTGAAGGGTCGTAGAACCCCAGCACTGGGGCAGACCCCAGTAGGGACTTAGCATGCAGGAACGCTTTTTCTTGTGAGGGTCCCCAGACCCAGGCAACATCTTTCTTAAGCAACTCCGTGATAGGGTGCAAAACTGTAGATAAATCTGGAAGAAACTTGCCCACGTAATTTACTAGGCCCAATATCTGTCTCAGCTCATGTACATCAGAAGGGCTTTTCATCTGTTCGATAGCCCGAATTTTCTCGGGGTCCGGCTTGATGCCATCCCCGTTGATGATATGCCCAAAGTAGCATAATTCAGTTTTCCTAAAATGACATTTTTCTTTATTCAGCTTCAGCCCAGACTCTTTGATAGCCTGCAGCACACAACTCAAACGCTGATCATGCTCCTCCACTGTAGACCCATACACTAGAATGTCGTCCATGACGACTGCTGTGCCCACGTGGCCACTCAGGAGAGAACTCATTTCCCTCTGAAAGATCTCAGGAGCGGAGGATATCCCAAAGGGAAGTCTGCAGAAACAGAACCGACCTACCGGAGTGATAAAGGTAGTCAGTTTGCGGCACTTTGGATCCAGGGGGATCTGCCAAAAGCCGCTAGAAGCGTCTAATGTGGAAAAGAACTTCGCCCCAGCCAACTTCGGGGCTATATCTTCCAGTGTCGGCAGCACAAATCTCTCCCTCTTCACTGCCTCATTCAACCTTTTCAGGTCCACACAGATGCGCACCTTTCCGTTTTTCTTTGCAACTGGAACAATGGGGGCACACCAATCAGTTGCTTCAACAACCTCTTCAATAACCCCCATAGACTTCATGCGCATGAGCTCTTTCTCCACTTGAGGCATGAGCGGGAACGGAATTCTACGAGGAGTAGAAATACTGTACGGGACTGCGTCACTTTTAAGTGCTATACGGACAGGTTTGCAGCTCAGTAGGCCCAACTCGCCAAACATATCTTCAGAGATCTCATTCACTCTGGCCACGAGGCCCAAGTCACAGGCTGCTTTTCTGCTCAATAAACTGTTAACACACTGACCTCGGATCACATGCACCCACATGGTGAACTTCCTTTGTTTGTACTCACAGCTGGCAAGAAATTTCCCCACACAATCAATGCGGCCACCAGGACTATGAACATTTGTAGTAACCTTCGCCAGCTGGGGCTGTCGAGGCAGTCTCATAAATTCAGCAAAAGACATTACAGTGATATCTGCTCCTGTGTCAATCTTAAAATCAACATTGGCTCCCATTACAGTAAAGGTAACTTTCCAATCTTCCTCTGAGCTTGTCCGTTCCACAACAGACCCCACAAAAGACACTTCCTGACCCTCCTGGTCACTGTCCACCTGCATCTCCTTAATGTATTCAGTTTTACACACCACTTCAAAATGGCCTATTCTGTTACATTTTCTGCATCTTTTATCTCTGGCCGGGCATATAGCGCTCTGATCATGAGCCCGGTAGCACCGTGTGCATCGGCCATGTTGCGCCCATCCACTTCTAGGCCTTTCCAGTACTTTAGATCTACCGCTCACACTGTGCCTTTCACTAGTAATTTTCCTAGACTGTTGCACTTCATCCACAATACTCTCAGACCTCAGATCAGCACTTTGCTTTTTCACCAGTTCACTCTGGCGGGCCATCCTAATAGCCCCGTCTAATGTTAAATCAGGCTCTAACTGCAGCTTCAGGGAGACTTCAGCATCTGCAATTCCAATAACTATTCTGTCTCTGATTTGCTCTTCTTTAGCAACACCAAACTCACAGAATTCAGCTAATTCATACAGGCTGCGCAAAAATGACTCCACAGATTCTCCCACACGCTGATTACGTTTGTGAAAACAAGCTCTCTCATGAATCACATTTCTTTTGGGCACAAAGTGGGCACTGAGTTTATCCATAACTATATCAAAGTTAACTTCTTCCCCTTCTTGGAAAGTAAAAGCATTGAACACTGGCTCTACATCTTTCCCCATAGAGTATAAAAGAGAATTAACTTGTACTTCACCACTCTCCTTGTTCAGTTTGGATGCAATCCTGAAGCGCTGAAACCGCTGACGCCATGTGGGCCAAGCTGCAGGCTGAGAAAAGTCAAAAGGCTCAGGTGGGGTAAACTTTGACATCGTCATCATCAGAAACAGAAGCGTAGTCCAGAACTTCTGACACCATGTCATGAGATGCAGGACATATGCAGGACACAGCAATGATGGTACAACTCTATTTTATTACAGAGCATAGCAATACACATCCAGACAGGTTGATTGTACTAAAACTAACTGCGACACAGACACCGGACCTAAGCCCCGCCCACCAGCTAGTGACATCACATCCTGCTATCATCACAATGACAATGTGAAACTAAAAATCATATATAATTAAATAATCTTCTCATATTAAAGGGATAGTATAGTTAAAATGTAGCTATCCAATCAGCAAGCGCTACCCAAGTGCTTACTTTCCAGCTTTTTAAAATAAAGATACCAAGAGAACGAAGACAAATTTATAATGTGAGTAAAATAGAAAGTTGCTTAAAATGGCGTGCTTTATCTGAATTATGAAAGATTATTTTTGACTAGAATATCCCTTTAATACATTATATATTGACTAATCTTCTCAAATTAATACAATATGTATTAACTGAGTAAAAATCGTTTCCTCCTAATTTGATTTTTTTTTTTTTTTTTTTTTTAGTTTTCAAAATAAGCTTTATTAGCGAAATGGTATAACAAAGAAGGCAAACAAATAAACATGTTCAATACAAAACAGTATACAGTCGTTATGTAGTATTTGCCATAACATAGTCATTCAGAAGTATTTCGCGATATACTAGATATTCAAGTATACTCTAACAGTCTAGATAATGACATCAGGTATATAAGGTACAAAGTCACTTCATACCGACTGCACATAGAAAAAACTTTTGACATAGACTGTTTGCATGCCGAGAACCATTGCAACAGATGATTCTCAGCTTAAAAAGTAGAAGATGCATAATGAAAGAAAAAATATAGATTCACAATATAGATTCACGAGAACAGGTCAATAGTAAAAATCTCGTTTCCACAGCTTTTTTACACAGCACTGTGGGATAAGTCGTTCTCGGTGTGTTTGGTCTCTAACAGACAGGAAAAAGAGTTTGGAATCGGTTAGATTAACCGGTCTTCAGAAGAAGGGGGAGAAGAAGAGTAGGGAAGAGAAGTGGGGGTAAAGGGGTGAAGAGCGGGGGAGAAGAAAGAGGGAGAGGGGGAAGAGGAAGAAAAAAAAAGAAAAAAAAAAGGGGGGGGGGAGGTGTAGAAGGAGGGAGTGGGTGGGGAGGTTAGTGTATGGGTTAGGTAATAATAAGTTGTGGACTCCTATTTCATTTTCGGTTACGGTGACTCTCTACTGAGAAGGTTAGATTCCTCGCCCCTCCCAGGTTAACAACATCATTTCATGTGTACCCAATTTCCCTGTTTTAAGGTAATGGTATCTCTCAAGTTTCAGCAAATCAGTAACCTTATTCTTCCATTCCTGCATATTGGGGATGTTCTGTTTTTTTCCAATATAAGGGAATGAGGCCTTTTGCGCCGTTCAGCATCAATAGGAGGAGTAGATATTTGTCCTCTCCAACTATTTTGGGTAACTGGTGATATAGTAAATAGCATGGGTTAGGAGGTAATATGATATTAAGAACCCTACTCATTTCTGCCAGTACATCGTTCCAATACGGTCGTATCAGTGGACAGGTCCACCAGATGTGTAAAAGGGTTCCCTCTTCCCCGCACCCTCTCCAACAGTTCCCGCTAGTGTGGGTATATGTGCTTCAGCCTGTGGGGAGTCAGGTACCACCTACTTAGCAATTTGTATTGGGTTTCTTGTACTTTGGCTGAAACTGAGGTCCATCTCGTGCGGTCAAAGATTTTCCCCCAGTCTTTATGGTCTATCTCTAGATCTAATTCGTCTTGCCAGGACTGGGTAAAGGATGGAAGGAAGTGGTCGTCTCCCTGTAATAATAGTTTGTAAAGTTGGGAGATCAGATGAGTCGGGTGTTGAGTCATCGTACATAGGGTTTCAAAGTGAGTCTTACGTCTTGTCAGATTATGTTTGTCTTTGTGTGTGTCAAAGTAGTGTCCAATCTGAGCTAGTCTGAACCATGAAGCGAACACACCACCATTCCACGTCTTTAGGTCTTCCTGGGATTTCAATCTGTCCTGTTGGAGTATATTATATACAGCCGAGTCAGCAAGGTCATAGGTCTCCTTCGAGGAGAAGAGACCTGATAAGAAACTTAAGTCTGGATTCTCTCTGATCGGGGTGACAGGTGATACAAAAGTAGATATGTGAGAGGTTTTCTTAAGCAATTTATCCCAGTTTGTTAGTACACTATCTATAAGTGGATAGAGCTTAATTTCAGAGGGTCTACTAGTGGGAGAAATCCACGCCAGAGCGCCTGAGTTTCCTCTATGTAAAATGGCATTATCTACATGTACCCAGGCCTTTTGGCTTGAGTTTTGGCACCACTCTACCAGTCTTTGGAGAGATATTGCTTTTTGATATGTCAACAAGTCAGACACTCCCAATCCGCCTCCACTCCGAGGCATGAATATCGTTCTCCTACTGATTCTAGGTTTTAGATCTCTCCAGATATATGACTCCATAGCCGACACATGAATCCTGATGGATTGGTGACCAATAAGATGCTTCTGGTATCTGTTTTATGAAGACTAATTCATATAGAAAAAAGGGGGGGGGAGGTGTAGAAGGAGGGAGTGGGTGGGGAGGTTAGTGTATGGGTTAGGTAATAATAAGTTGTGGACTCCTATTTCATTTTCGGTTACGGTGACTCTCTACTGAGAAGGTTAGATTCCTCGCCCCTCCCAGGTTAACAACATCATTTCATGTGTACCCAATTTCCCTGTTTTAAGGTAATGGTATCTCTCAAGTTTCAGCAAATCAGTAACCTTATTCTTCCATTCCTGCATATTGGGGATGTTCTGTTTTTTTCCAATATAAGGGAATGAGGCCTTTTGCGCCGTTCAGCATCAATAGGAGGAGTAGATATTTGTCCTCTCCAACTATTTTGGGTAACTGGTGATATAGTAAATAGCATGGGTTAGGAGGTAATATGATATTAAGAACCCTACTCATTTCTGCCAGTATATCGTTCCAATACGGTCGTATCAGTGGACAGGTCCACCAGATGTGTAAAAGGGTTCCCTCTTCCCCGCACCCTCTCCAACAGTTCCCGCTAGTGTGGGTATATGTGCTTCAGCCTGTGGGGAGTCAGGTACCACCTACTTAGCAATTTGTATTGGGTTTCTTGTACTTTGGCTGAAACTGAGGTCCGTCTCGTGCGGTCAAAGATTTTCCCCCAGTCTTTATGGTCTATCTCTAGATCTAGTTCGTCTTGCCAGGACTGGGTAAAGGATGGAAGGAAGTGGTCGTCTCCCTGTAATAATAGTTTGTAAAGTTGGGAGATCAGATGAGTCGGGTGTTGAGTCATCGTACATAGGGTTTCAAAGTGAGTCTTACGTCTTGTCAGATTATGTTTGTCTTTGTGTGTGTCAAAGTAGTGTCCAATCTGAGCTAGTCTGAACCATGAAGCGAACACACCACCATTCCACGTCTTTAGGTCTTCCTGGGATTTCAATCTGTCCTGTTGGAGTATATTATATACAGCCGAGTCAGCAAGGTCATAGGTCTCCTTCGAGGAGGAGAGACCTGATAAGAAACTTAAGTCTGGATTCTCTCTGATCGGGGTGACAGGTGATACAAAAGTAGATATGTGAGAGGTTTTCTTAAGCAATTTATCCCAGTTTGTTAGTACACTATCTATAAGTGGATAGAGCTTAATTTCAGAGGGTCTACTAGTGGGAGAAATCCACGCCAGAGCGCCTGAGTTTCCTCTATGTAAAATGGCATTATCTACATGTACCCAGGCCTTTTGGCTTGAGTTTTGGCACCACTCTACCAGTCTTTGGAGAGATATTGCTTTTTGATATGTCAACAAGTCAGGCACTCCCAATCCGCCTCCACTCCGAGGCATGAATATCGTTCTCCTACTGATTCTAGGTTTTAGATCTCTCCAGATATATGACTCCATAGCCGACACATGAATCCTGATGGATTGGTGACCAATAAGATGCTTCTGGTATCTGTTTTATGAAGACTAATTCATATAGAAAAAAGGGGGGGGGAGGTGTAGAAGGAGGGAGTGGGTGGGGAGGTTAGTGTATGGGTTAGGTAATAATAAGTTGTGGACTCCTATTTCATTTTCGGTTACGGTGACTCTCTACTGAGAAGGTTAGATTCCTCGCCCCTCCCAGGTTAACAACATCATTTCATGTGTACCCAATTTCCCTGTTTTAAGGTAATGGTATCTCTCAAGTTTCAGCAAATCAGTAACCTTATTCTTCCATTCCTGCATATTGGGGATGTTCTGTTTTTTTCCAATATAAGGGAATGAGGCCTTTTGCGCCGTTCAGCATCAATAGGAGGAGTAGATATTTGTCCTCTCCAACTATTTTGGGTAACTGGTGATATAGTAAATAGCATGGGTTAGGAGGTAATATGATATTAAGAACCCTACTCATTTCTGCCAGTACATCGTTCCAATACGGTCGTATCAGTGGACAGGTCCACCAGATGTGTAAAAGGGTTCCCTGTTCCCCGCACCCTCTCCAACAGTTCCCGCTAGTGTGGGTATATGTGCTTCAGCCTGTGGGGAGTCAGGTACCACCTACTTAGCAATTTGTATTGGGTTTCTTGTACTTTGGCTGAAACTGAGGTCCGTCTCGTGCGGTCAAAGATTTTCCCCCAGTCTTTATGGTCTATCTCTAGATCTAGTTCGTCTTGCCAGGACTGGGTAAAGGATGGAAGGAAGTGGTCGTCTCCCTGTAATAATAGTTTGTAAAGTTGGGAGATCAGATGAGTCGGGTGTTGAGTCATCGTACATAGGGTTTCAAAGTTAGTCTTACGTCTTGTCAGATTATGTTTGTCTTTGTGTGTGTCAAAGTAGTGTCCAATCTGAGCTAGTCTGAACCATGAAGCGAACACACCACCATTCCACGTCTTTAGGTCTTCCTGGGATTTCAATCTGTCCTGTTGGAGTATATTATATACAGCCGAGTCAGCAAGGTCATAGGTCTCCTTCGAGGAGGAGAGACCTGATAAGAAACTTAAGTCTGGATTCTCTCTGATCGGGGTGACAGGTGATACAAAAGTAGATATGTGAGAGGTTTTCTTAAGCAATTTATCCCAGTTTGTTAGTACACTATCTATAAGTGGACAGAGCTTAATTTCAGAGGGTCTACTAGTGGGAGAAATCCACGCCAGAGCGCCTGAGTTTCCTCTATGTAAAATGGCATTATCTACATGTACCCAGGCCTTTTGGCTTGAGTTTTGGCACCACTCTACCAGTCTTTGGAGAGATATTGCTTTTTGATATGTCAACAAGTCAGGCACTCCCAATCTGCCTCCACTCCGAGGCATGAATATCGTTCTCCTACTGATTCTAGGTTTTAGATCTCTCCAGATATATGACTCCATAGCCGACTGAATTTGATGTAGGATGTGGGAGGCTGTGGATGATGGTAAAGTCTGCATGATGTAAAGCACTCTAGGCATCACATTCATTTTGACCACTCCTATGCGGCCGAGCCAGGAGATGGTTTTATTTCTCCAGTTGGACAGGTCTCTACAGATCTCATTTTTGATATTCTTATAGTTCAGAGACACCAGCTCTTTAATACTGGGTGTTAAGAATACACTCAGGTATTTCAGTTTATCTTTAGCAATCTTTAGTGGACAGCCTCTTTTCAGGTTATCAAACTCGGTCTCCGGGATGGAGACGTTCATGATCTCAGATTTTGAGAGATTTAGAAGAAAGTTTGACACACCACCAAAGAGTGTGAATTCTTCAATAGCCACTGTAAGGGATTGTCCTACGTCTGATATCAGCAGGAGGACATCATCAGCGTACATGGCCAGTTTGTGTACAATGCCCCCTATATGGATTCTTTTAATCTCGGGATTCGCTCTGATTCTGGAAGCTAGTACTTCAATAGTCAGGGCAAACAGAAGGGGAGACAGGGGACAACCCTGTCTAGTCCCATTGTGAATGTCGAAAGGGTTAGAAAGAGTTCCATTTACCCTTACCCTAGCGTTAGGTGTTGAGTACAGTGACATTATCCAATTCGTGAGTTTAGGCCCAAAGCCGAATTTGCCCAATGTGAGGTAAATGTCCAGCTGACCCGATCGAACGCTTTTTCAGCATCGGTCGAGATCAGGGCCAGCGGAACTGAGTTATTATGCGCATATGTCATCACTTGCAGGACTTTCAAGGTATTATCCCTCGCCTCACGTCCTGGTATAAAGCCCACCTGATCGGTGGAGATCAGGTGAGGGAGATGTCTATTGAGGCGGTTGGCAAGCACCTTCGCGAATATCTTGACATCTGCGTTTAGCAGCGAGATAGGGCGGTAATTATCAGGGCTAGTTTCTGGTTTGCCTGGCTTAGGGATCACGGCAATGTGGGCCTCAAGCATTGTGTTAGGTAGGAGTGGATCTTCTGATAGTTGGTTAAAGAGGTTTATCATAGTCGGCGCAAGTATGCTGCCGAATGTTTTGTAGTACTTAGCTCCGAAGCCATCTGGGCCTGGGCTCTTGCCCGATGTTATGTCCCTGAGGGCTTGCTTAAGCTCTACAGGAGTGATCGGAGAGTCTAGGGCCTCAGAGTCCTGATTAGAGAGCTGAGGGGTCTCAACATTAGAAAGATATTCTGACATCCTGAGTGTCTCTTGTTCCTGATTAGGAGGTTGAACCTTCGCTCTATTCGCATTTTGGATATTGTATAGGGATTCATAATATGATCTGAAGATCTCAGCGATGGATCTACCGTCTTCTCTAATCTTCCCATCTGGGTGTAACATACTATATACATATTGTTTCTTTTTTTTCCGGGCAACCGCCCTGGCTAGCAGTCTGCCTGCTTTGTTCCCCTGTTCAAAGAATTGTTGCCTTAGAACAAGAGCTGCTTTCTGATAGTCCTCTTGTAGGAACTGCAAGAGTTTTGTTCTCGCTTGTGTCAGGCTCTTATTTAATGCAGCATCAGTTGGCGCAGCTTTGTGAGAACATTCTGCAGTTTCAACTTCAGAAAGAAGTTGCTGATATATCATTCGTCTGCTCTTAACTATCCTGGCTTTCTGTTTCAGAAAGAGACCTCGGATAGTACACTTATGGGCTTCCCATACTGTGGTTAATGGTGTGTCTGCTCTGTCATGTATCTGAAAGTATTCCGTCAGGGCCTTCTCTATTTCTAGTTTAAAAACAGGGTCATCCACTAAGGTGTCATCCATTCTCCAAATATAAGGCGTGACAGGTGTGTCCGCCCACAGGATTGAACATGTGACTGGGGCATGGTCTGACCATGTGATAGGAAGTATATTGCTTGACGTGGCCACTGTGAGGCCAGTAGTGTCTGTAAACCAGTAATCTATTCTCGAGTATTTTTTATGGGGGTGGGAGAAGAATGTATAGTTCTTAGCTGAGGGGTGATGTGATCGCCAGATGTCGTGTAATGCAGCTTCTTTGAGTGAGGATGTTATACGTTTGAGGGTCTTATGAGGTACACTGGAGATACCGTCTGAAGTGTCTAGGATAGGATTCAGTGCTGCATTTAGATCCCCCCCAAGGAATACTATGCCAGTCTGTAGTTTGAGTACATTATGGATAACCTTTTGAATAAAGGTATGCTGGGATTGATTGGGACAATAGACGTTAACTAAAGTTATGGGTCTAGCATATAATAGTCCTGTTAGCAGGAGGTATCTACCTTCCGGGTCTCTATGTGCCTGTGTAAGTTGGAATGGTATGTCTTTACTAAAAAGTATGCCCACTCCATTTCTTTTATGTGGGCCAGAGGCAAAGAAAGCGGTAGGGTATTGTTGACTATACCAGCGGGGTTCATGTCCGGTAGCGAAGTGTGTCTCTTGCAGGTAGACAACCTGTCCACCTTGTCTGTGTATGTCTCGTAAGACCATAGAGCGTTTGGTTGGGCTGTTAAAGCCCTTTACATTTACTGAAAGTAGCTCTATCTTTCGGGGAGAGGCTTCTTTATGTGTGGACATCATGGTAGTGGCAGTGGGAGTGGGAGGGGAGAAAAAAAAAAAAAAAAAAAAGGGGGGGGGTTGGTAAGGTTAAGTTAAGAGAGGGGCAGGGATGTGAAGAGAAAGGAAAAAGGCAGGCGACCGAGGTCGTCAAGCAGTGGGGAAAGGTAAGTACAAACCTATGCAATGAACAGTTCAAACAAACAATGTATCAATAGTATAACTTACACAGGCCTGTGTCAGGTGAATAAACAATTAAGACAAACTATGTAAAACAAATGCAGGGGTAGTGTTCCCTGCTATACTACACTATTCATAAAACTTTTGTAGTATTTTAGATATAAACAAGTACAGGATTGCGTTGCATTATTGCAACTTACTTTTTATCAGTTCAGTGGGATGAAAGAACTCTAACAACAAACCTTTTTCATAATAGATACTAACTTAGCATACACTGTCCCAAGCTACTTGCAACAATATAAGCTGAGACCTAGGGACTTCATGTGGGGGCCGACTCTGATTTCATCTCCTACTTCCATTGCTCAAGTATCTCATTGTATCGTCATGAGTCTCACCCCTTTAAGGGCGTGTCATTTTTCCAAACCGCAGGTTATTTGTGGCTTGGGTCGGTCAATGGAACATGTAGTGTTTAATAATAAACCCCCTGAGAGGGGGATTGTGACCGGGCTCAATTAGAACATAACTCAGGGGCGATATAGGGATATAGCGGTCTATGGAGTGCCGTATGAGACATTAGTTACCAACTTATGTTTTTCAATATTTGTGAACCTGTGTCATTCATAACTATAATATGTGCCATGGAAGTATGATAGGTGTATAGTAATTGAAAACATCTTGGGATTAAATCTTTTCTAAGCACCCAATAGAAATGGGCAATCTCATTATATTGTGCGGGAGACTCATGATGTGTATACTGATCTAGCAATAGGTAAATACCTGAAAGGACAAATTTTAATTTAAAACTGTAAAGTTATAGCATGTGTAGTATTAGACCGCAAATTACACTGTGAAGGTCTCTAATTTGTTAGATTATCTCATGGTCAACATTTAGGTAACATCTTCAGATCTCATGTAGTTATCATGCTTATCCCTTACATGCATATAGGTATCTTGGTCTCAACAATACAGTTATTAACAGCAAACTTCTATTTGGGCACAGTTAGCGAATCTCTGATTAAATCAATACATAACTATACATAAAAACAGCATACGATGTTCATAACTTTTAAAGGTTAACTTATCTGAGTCGTTACTCTATAGTTCATTCAGCAGGGTTAAGTCCATCGGCTCATTGTTAGAGCCGGGCAGCCTAGAGTAGCTGCGGGGGTCTTAAGGATGTGTGTGGTGTTATTTTTAGAGACAATAAGGCTTGTAGGGAAGCCCCATCTGTAGGGAATTTTGTTGGCTTTTAATGTAGACGTGACAAATCTGAGTTCTCTCCTTTTCTGGAGAGTGGTTGGACACAAGTCAGAGTAAACTTGCAGTTCTGCTCCTTTGAATTCAATCTGTTGTTTGTTTCTAGCCAAGTGTAGAATGTCCTCCTTCTCTTTGAATGACAAAAGTTTTAAAATTATGTCTCTAGGAGGGGCCCTTCCTGGGGGTTTAGGGCGCAGCGCCCTGTGTGCTCTTTCTATTTGAATGTCAGGGGAGAAATCCTCATTTTTGAGGTATTTTACAAAATCTTGGATGTATGCCTGTATAGCAGCAGGTTCTACCGATTCAGGTACTCCTCGCAGCCTGAGGTTATTCCTCCTGCTGCGGTTTTCGAGGTCTTCAATTCTCTCTAATAAGGTATGTACCGTGGTTTCTTGGGCCTGTAGGAAGCTGGTCTGGTGCTGTAAATCAGAGCTAAGTGTCTCTTGCTTTTCCTCTATCTGTGTCACTCTTTGATCTACTGCTGAGATGTCGCTTTTTAATTCCTGAAACATTGATTTAAAATCTCTCATCGCCTCTTTTATGTCCTCCTTAGAGGAGAGGAGCTTAAGATCAGCCCTGGTAACACAGGTCTGGTGAGAGGACATTGTGTCTGTATTATGAACCTGAGCTGCTGCAGTTTTCTGATTAGTGTCAGATTTTGCTACTGTAGGCTCGTTATTTATTAAGTAATTTTCCAGGGTGGTGGGCTGAGAGCTCTTGGTAGGCCTAGTATTTCTTTTGCTGGACATTACATGTACTATAATGAGCTGTTCTGTATAGGTGGGGTCTACCGGCAATTGATACCCTTCCTCTCTTATCCTTCAGGGGTATGGGACCCTGATGTGAGGTATCCTGCAGCTGTGAGAGGAGGTCGTTCCAAGTATAGTTATATTTACTCCCCAAGAGACACAGGGTTGTGCTATCAAGGCCGGGAATGTCTAATAAAGGAACCGTGCTCAGGACTCTGTTATTTCAATAGTCCACTTTTGTGATGCAAATGAATTGTACTGCCCATGTATGTATGACTATTAATGCCCGTTTATATGCTGAGTGGTCTAGTGGTATAGGACCTGATTGTGATCTGTGTCAGCACCCCCAGAGCTTCAGAACAACTTGGGCCAGAGTCCGGAGTCACCCGGAAATTTGTGTTACCTGTCCGACGTGGCGTGACCTCTGCTGTAAGGACCCGGTGATCTCAGGCTGTCGGCTATCACTCCGTGTCACTTCTGGGGATAAGTACGCTCCCAGCGCCCGTCCCAGGGTTCAATCCACCTGCTGCAGCAGTCCGGTTCTGCAGTCCACTTTGGGTCGTCTCTGTGCTGGCTGGGATCTGCGGATCCCGCGTGGTAGGCCCCACTGCAGTCAGTCCGGTAGGTTCGTATTGAGGCAGAGGCGTCTCATTGTCGGCTATATGCTCTCAGAGTCTCCCCTCTCGAGGTTAGTGGTCGACAGTTTAGGGTCAATTCCTCTACATAGAGCTTATGCTATGTGGCCAGTGAAGTTTGCTTGAGCACGGCGGTCCCCTAGCGAAAGCGGTCTGTAGAGTGGGCCTCCGACTCACGGCTCCCCTTTGCCACTGCTTTGCTATGTCATCTGGTCTCGGGACTTGCATATAAGTATTGAGTAGTGTCTAGTTCATCTTGATAAACCATTTATAGATTAATTTATGCCATGTGTGCACCTGTTTTGAGTGTAGTTATAGCAGGGACTACAGAGCTTGTTTAGAAAGCAGCCATTTCAGTTCGTGGCTAGGCTCCGCCCCCCCTCCTAATTTGATTTATATTACATGTCAGATAATTTAAAACCAACAGAGGATTTGGGCTGTGAGTGTATTTAATCTTATTCCACATTTTATTGAGCACTGATCTTAGCAATAGTTGCTGTATATGTGTCAATAGGAAATCCTGAGGGTCATGCAATTATGTAATACTAGTCCTAAAGCCCGTTCACACGGGCTAATTTTTGCAGGGTACAGCAGTCCCACCCCTTGCGCTCTCTCCCTGCCCCTCTCTTTTGCTCTCTCCCCCCCTCTCTTTTGAGCTCTCTCTCTCCCCCCTCTCTTTTGCGCTCTCTCTCCTCCCTCTCTTTTGCGCTCTCTCTCTCCCCCCTCTCTTTTGCGCTCTCTCTCTCCCCCTTCTCTTTTGCGCTCTCTCTCTCCCCCCTCTCTTTTGCGCTCTCTCTCTCCCCCTCTCTTTTGCGCTCTTTCTCTCCCCCTTCTCTTTTGCGCTCTCTCTCTCCCCCTCTCTTTTGCGCTCTCTCTCTCCCCCCCCTTTTGCGCTCTCTCTCTCCCCCCCTCTTTTGCGCTCTCTCTCTCCCCCCTCTTTTGCGCTCTCTCTCTCCCCCCCTCTTTTGCACTCTCTCTCTCCCCTCTCTTTTGCGCTCTCTCTCCCCCTCTCTTTTGTGCTCTCTCTCTCACCCCTCTCTTTTGCACTCTCTCACCCCTCTCTTTTGCGCTCTCTCTCCCTCCTCTCTTTGGCGCTCTCTCTCTCCCCTGTCTCTCCCCCCCCCCCTCTCTCTCTCTCTCTCTCTCTCTCCCCCTCTCTCTCCCCTCTATCTCTCTCTCTCTCCCCTCTATCTCTCTCCCCTCTATATTTCTCTCTCCCCTCTATCTCTCTCTCTCCCCTCTATCTCTCTCTCTCCCCCCCCCCCCCTCTCTCTCTCCCCATCTCTCTTTTTCTCCCCTCTCTCTCCTCTCTCTATCTCCCCCCTCTCTCTCTCCCCCTCTCTCCCTCCCTCCCCTCCCTTCTCTCTCTCCCTCCCCTCTCTCTCTCCCTCCCCTCTCTCTCTCTCTCTCTCCCTCCTCTCTCTCACTCCCCCTCCCCTCTCTCTCTCACTCCCCCTCCCCTCTCTCTCTCACTCCCCCTCCCCTCTCCCCCTCCCCTCTCTCCACTCTCCCCCTCCCCTCTCTCCCCTCTCTCTCTCCCCCTCCCCTCTCTCTCTCTCTCCCCCTCCCCTCTCTCTCCCCTCCCCTCTCTCTCTCCCTCCCCCTCCCCTCTCTCTCTCTCCCTCCCTCCACTCTCTCTCTCCCTCCCCATTCTCTCTCTCTCACTCCCCCTCCCCTCTCTCTCACTCCCCCTCTCTCTCCCTCCTCTCTCTCTCTCTCCCCTCTCTCTCTCCCCTCTCTCTCCTCCCCCCCCTCTCTCTCTCTACTCCCCCTCTCTTTCTCTCCTCCCCCTCTCTCTCTCTCCTCCCCCCCTCTCTCTCTCTCCCCCCTCCCCCTCTCTTTCTCTTCCCCCCCTTTCTTTTGATCTCTCTGTCCCCTTTCTTTTGCTCTCCTTCCACTCTCTTTTGCTGTCTCTCCCCCTCTCTTTTGCTCCCTCTCTTGTGCTCTTTTTATCTCCCCTCTTGATCTCTCTATCCCCTCTTGATCTCTCTCTCACCTTTCTTATCTTTTCCCTACCCCCTCTCTCCCCTCTTTTGAGCTGTTTTGAGCTCTCAAACTGCACAGCCTTTCACGGCCCGTTTGACCCCGCCCCTTTACGATCGGCCACGCCCCCTCGCGGTCCTCGCCACGCTCGGTCACACACACTTCTGCTCGCACTGCACAGCAGAGACTTAGGGACTCTCAAAGGCCAGGTGTGTTTGTCCTCGTGCTGTGCTGTCTACTGCGCATGACAGCTTCGGACAAACACACTTGGCCTTTTATTATATAGGATGTAGACATCATTATAATTCCATAAAAATAAATGAATGTGAAAAACTGTTTAGCCAGGGTTAACAATTTTCTAAGGTTAGCAGTATCAAGTGCTAAGCACTCAAATAGTAATGCATTTAACACTATGGTCCCCCATTTTTGAAGCTGTTTAAACAACTTCTGGGCAGGCTGATATATTTAAGCCTGCAATGAAAGTTAATCATGACTTGGATTACCCATCATAAATAAAATTAAAAATTGAACAATATTTTATACAAACCGGAATCATCATCATTTTCCTCTCTGTTCAAATAAATATTTTATGTTCTGTAAAACTGTCCAAAAATGTCATCCCCCCCAGTTTCCAAATCCAATTGATTTTGCTCAGTTTACGGTTCATTGATGGATTACTGCTCCATGCCTGGTATGGAATGTAGGTTTCTAGTTTTTAAAGAACCCCAAATCCTCAGTGCCTTGATATTTTTATCAAGTTTATCAATGTTTGGAATTACCCATGTTAAAGGGACATGAAACCCCATTTTTTTTCTTTCATAATTCAGGTAGAGCATATCATTTTAAACACTGTTATAAAATGGTGTTTTTTCTCTTGGTATCTTTTGATGAAAAGCAAAGTTGTAAGTTCAGGAGCATACACATGTCTGGAGCACTATGGTAGCAGTCAGGCTTGTCCTTTGGGCAGGGTAAAAGGGGCACCCACCCAGGGCCCTGTGCCTTTGGGGGCCCCACACTTTCAGGGGTGAGGGTATGAGAAGGTGCAATGTATATACTGTATTTAGTTTATGAAGAAATATTTATGGTATCAGGAGGTGTAATATATACTATTATTCTTTATAAAGGTAACACTGAATATTAGAACAGTGCATACAGGGGGAGGGGGAAAAAGTTCTGGAATGTAGGGCCCTGCAAATTTGTCTTGCCCAGGGCCCCGCAAATACTAAGGGTGTCCCTGGCAGCAGTTTTGCAAAAATACTATTAATTTGCAAGGGCACTAGATGGCAGCAGTATTTTCTGTCAAGTAATGCTCCATACACCTATGTAGGTGTCTCTTCAACAAAGAATACCATGGAAATTAAGCAAATTTGATAATTGAAGTAAAATGGAAACTTTTTTAAAATGGTGTAATCCGTCTAAATCTATAAAGCAAATGTTGGGTTTCATGTCCCTTTAAATGTAATTGAATCTTCTAACATAATTGCTATGGTTATGTGTTTTCATTTCCAGTGTTTTTCTAAATCAACTGTACATGATTTAAACCATTGTAGCTAAACTATGACTGCATTGTGTCAAGTCTTTAGGGTCAGTAAAATCTTCTGTAACTGTTATTTTGTCTTGTACGCTGTTTTTAAAAGACTGAAATAAAGAATTATGTGTTAGGTTAAGTTTTTGACTTTCTGTCACTCCTTACACCTGATGTGTCATTTACACAGAGGTCAGTTGCTTGTTTTCTGTCTTCCAGTTTGTTTACATTTTAAACCTCTAAATTTCTGCTTGTTTCTAAGCCATTAAGGCCACCTCTTATCTCAATGAATTTGTATAGCTTTTCACAGATGGACAATGCTAGTTCATGTGTGCCACATAGATAACACTGTGCTCACTCCTGTGGAGTTATTCATGAGTCAGCATTAATTGACTAAAATGCAAGTCTGTAAATAGCACTGAGATAAGGGGGCAGTCTGCAGAGGCTTCGATACAAGGTAATCACAGAGGTAAAAAGTATATTATTTATAGACATGTGCAGGCAAGAACATTTTGTTTTGGGCTAAATTTTCATTTTGGATATTCAAGGAAATTCATTTCCCTGAATATTCTTTTCCTGCACTATTCAGTTTTCGTTTTGCTTAAAACAAAACAAAAATTGAATTTTTATTGTCCAGTGTGCTACGAAGGTGTTACTTACTAACCATTTTGCAGCCATTGCATCCTGATACTTACCAATCTAGGGCCAGATTACATATATGGCGTTGCCCGCAAAAGCCGGCGATGCCGGTTTTTACGTGGTTTTGGTATCACATATACGGCGCTGCATATAAATACGGCATGTATATTTCACCTGTCGCCTGCAATTTTTACTCCCATAATCTATCATAGAATTGCGTCGCAAATCGGTATCACATATTAAGCCCAAGGACTTACACGGTGAAAATGGAGAAATTTTACTCCATTTTCACCTTGGCACACATAAGCAGATGCAGCAAACCTTACACTGAAAATGTGAGCACCGTAACTCCCGTAACTGCCTGAAAATATTAACTAACACAACACATGCGCAATATCTATCTGCCTGTCAACCGCAATCCCCCACCACAATAACTAATAAAGTATATTAACCCCTAGTCTGCCATTAACCCACATCGCAATAAACCTAATAAAACTATTAACCCCTAATCCACCAAATCCATACAATGCAATAATCCTAATAAATCTATTAACCCCTAATCCGCCAAACCCCCACAACGCAAATAACTAATTAAATTACTAAGCCCCCTAACACCCCCTAAATTAACCCCAATTACCTAAATTAAAAAATACTAAATTACAATTAAAATAAAAAAGCTAACATTACTTAAAAATAAGAAAACCTAAAATTAAATTAATCTAAAATTACAAAAAATAAAAAGTCTAACATTACATAAAATAATAAACCAAATGATCAAAAATAAAAAAATTAAACCTAATCCCTATGAAAATAAAAAAAATAAAAATAAAATAAAAACACCCCCTAATCTAATGCTAAACTACCAATAGCCCTTAAAAGGGCCTTTTTTAGGGTATTGCCCTAAATTAAACAGCTTTTTTACTTTAAAAAATACTAAGTCCCTCCTCTAACAGTAAAACCCACCACCCAACAAACCCCCCAAAACAAAAAAAACTAACACTAAAAAATCCTAAACTACCCATTGCCCCTAAAAGGGCATTTGTATGGGCATTGCCCTTAAAATGGCATTCAGCCCTGTTACTGCCCTTAAATGGGCATTCAGCTCATTTAAGAGTGCCCAATAAATTCCTAATATAAAAAAAAAAAAAAATCCTAACTCCAACCCCCAAATAGGTACTCACCATTCCTGAAGTTCAGCGGAGATGGTCCTGTTGCAGGCAGTGAAGTTTTCTTCCAAGCGGCCGACATCAAGTGGGGACCACTTCCTTCTTCATCCAGGACCAAGCAGACGCAGAGTGGAAATGAGTGCGGAGCAGGACTGGCGACCACAGAGCCATGGAGCGTGGAGGATCCTCTTTGTACGATCGCCGCCGTACACTGAATAGTGAATTCAAGGTACGCGTTTAAATATGGTGTCCCTTGCATTCCTATTGGCTGATTTGATTCTTCAAATTCAAATTAGCCAATAGGATGAGAGCTACTGAAATCCTATTGGCTGATTTGAGCAGCCAATAGGATTTCAGTAGCTCTCATGCTATTGGCTGATTTGAATTTGAAGAATCAAATCAGCCAATAGTTTTATTAGGATTATTGCATTGTGTGGGGTTGGCAGATTAGGGGTTAATAGATTTGTAAGGTTTGTTACGTTGTGGGTTAATGGCATATTAGGGGTTAATAGTTTTAATAGGTACTTTGCGATGTGGGTAAATGGCAGATTAGGGGTTAATGCAATTATTAGGTAGAAGTAATTTTGTGAAAACACAGCCGTATAACCAATGTGTGTGTGAGAGTAGTATCCCTTCCCTATTGTGCTTTATATCCTGGCAGCCACAGATAAAGAAGCAAATGGGGAATTCCTTGGTTTCCCCACTGCAGGTCACACAAAACAAGTGTGCATTGTGCCTGCTTTATCTGCAGTGATCAGTGTAAAATGTGTGTCAGATTATAGGTGCTCAAATACACACACTTCAAATGTAGCTGTGGGACAATGAGTGAAATAGCCTTATGTTTATTATTTACATGTTTCAAAAAATCTCTTATTTGTCCCCAAGGTTGTTTTATTATATATATATATATATATATATATATATATATATATATATATATATATATATATATACACACACACACACACACACACACACACACACACATACATAATACATACACACAATACACACACTGTGTGTATATATATATATATATATATATATTGTTTCTGTGTGTGTATGTATATATATATATATATCATTTGTGTGTATATACATACTGTATATACTGTGTGTGTGCTGGTAAATATCATTAATAATATCTGTACAAGTAATGTACTGCTTGGCACTCAAACTTATTGTCACGTAAAAGCTTATTTGATCATTAGTAGGGTCATTGGTAGAGCTACACATGCAAACAGTGTCCACTGGCTGTGTCATATGTGGGAGACATTCCTGAGATATGACAAATGGAACCCCTGTACTGCCATAAATCTGGTAAATGTAACTGCTGCGGCACTGCCAGACATCTTATAAATGTAACCCCTATACTCCTTGAGATATGACACATGTAACCGCTGTACTTCCAGAAATATAAACAAATCTAACTCCTGCACAGCCAGAGATCTGAAAAATGTAACCCCTGGACTGCCACAGTAGGTCTGCTCTTATTTTGACTCTCATACATGCTTTTTAAATGTGTGCCCCCTCGTGAAAAAAAAATGCCCCCCCATTTCATTCGTTCTGGAGCCGAACCTGAATGTCCCTTGAAGTCAATGTTGGGTGTGGACTGTCTTGGATGCAGTTTTCACTGTTTTAATAGCAGCAGAAACAATAATTATTTTCAAATTGCTAAAAAAAATAATAACAATCAAATATCAGATTTTAAACACACAAGGCCAGATTTTGTTAGCGGACCCAGCAGTGAAACAGTTAATTAGTGAACCACACACTGCAGTTAGCAAACACTACACAATGCAGACAGCAAGGTATCGTTATCTTATTAACTGTTTCACTGCTGGGCTGCTCACAAAATCTGGCCTTAGAGGGGAATACTACAGCTATAACTTTTTTCTTTTCTTAGAGCTACAAAGAAATATTGATGGAAACTTTTATATTTTCTATTTGCAATAAAGTAATTTTTCTTGTTCTTAAGTAAATTGTTTAAAAAAAAAAAAAACAACAACAAGAAAGATTTTAAAATATAATAATTAAGGGGTCTACAATATCGCTCAGTTTGTGAAGTAGTAAACCCAATTGTTTTTCTCTGCATTCCTGTTATATTTTACTTATCCAGCAGATGGCAGTATGTTCTCATAGTTAATAAAATGTCTGAAAAACACAATGTTTTACTCTAACAAGGTTCGTGTCAAGTCAATAAGATCAGCAAGTTTTATCAAGAAAAATGACAGAAGTGAAAAACACAAACCCATATCAGTATATTGACAATGGGATCCCAAGAGACAGCAGTGAATACAAACAATGACAGAGGCGAAGAAGTTAATTTTCATGCATCTTTTTTATTGCTACAGAAAATAAGATGCTGGAATCACATCTAAATTGCTTTTCCTCCATTTCATACTAATAATGATTTTGTGATTAGAGCTGCAAAACCTAAAATGAAATCCTAAGTAAAAATGGTGTGATAATTACATATTGACTTTATGATACTGTACGTTAGTTTTCTCCCCGTAAAAGATATCAAGCAAAAATTATTCTGGGGTATTTGGAACATAGAATTAATTGCATTTAATTGATGTTTACATTTAAAAGTAGAAGTTAATGATTAAAGTAAATGATTTTACACATGTCCAGGGGGCGAAATTCTCACAAGGAACGGAACTTACATCAGCTGAAAAGGCTACTAGATAACCTCACTGCTTGTGGTTAATTAGTAATCAGAACATGGTTAAAGGGACAGTCAACACCAGAATTGTTGTTGTTTAAAAATATAGATAATCCCTTTATTACCCATTCTCTAGTTTGCATAACCAACACAGTTATAATAATACACGTTTTACCTCTGTGATTACCTTGTATCTATGCCTCTGCAAACTGTCCCCTTATTTCAGTTCTTTTGACAGACTTGCATTTTAGCCAATTAGTGCTGACTCCTAGGTAACTTCACGTGCGTGAGCTCAATGGTATCTATTTGACACACATAAACTAACGCCCTCTAGTGGTGAAAAACTGTCAAAATGCATTCAAGGTCTAAGAAATTAACATATGAGCCTATCTAGGTTCAGCGTTCAACTAAGAATACCAAGACAACAAAGCAAAATTGGTGATAAAAGTAAATGGTAAAGTTGTTTAAAATTACTTGCCCTATTTGAATCATTAAAGTGAATGTCAAGTTTGATGAATCAGTGCCCGTTTTTTTAAAATCCTATTAAAACCAGGGGCACTTTCATTCATCAAACTTTACATTTCACTCATTTTGTTAAAATACCTTTTTTTCTTGAAAGTCGCTCCAGCGGTTCCCCCTCCTGCCGCTCGTCACTTGATACGTCAGCAATGACGAATACGGCATCCAATCACGGCTTCTCCCTAGGGGAATTATTGCCTAAGGCAACGCCGTGATTGGAGGAAGTCAAATTTGTCATTTTTGACATATGAAGAGGCTTGCGACAGACGGGGGAAGTGCTGGAGCGACTTTCAAGATTAAAAGGTAAGTATTTTAACAAAACGAGTGAAATGTAAAGTTTGATGAATGAAAGTGCCCCTGTTTTTTAATAGGGTTTTTAAAAACCGGGCACTGATTCATCAAACTTGACATTGACTTTAAGGTTTATTTTGGACTTGACTGTCCCTTTAAGTTTAGATACAAACAGAAGAGAATAAACTGTTTCTTTTTAGTTTACAGACCCTTAAAGCAACCTGAGACACTGATGTATCTTGATCTAAAGGTTACATTATCAGAGATAATGCACAGAATAACAAAATCATGAGACCGGGTTTGTATTTCCTGCCTAGAGGATAATTCTCTCCCTATTTGCATCTTCTTTATAGAAACATTTTCAGAAAAGATGAGATAATCTAAAGTAAAACAGTCACTTGTGCGGAAGACTCTTTTGTATTTAATATTTTATTTACATAAAAATCCATAATACTCTAGGACTTAGGGATAGTACAATAAAAAATAAACATTTATGATGCAGACAGAGCGCGTCATTTTAGGAATCTTTGCATTTTTCTTCTATTATCACATTTTCTCAGTATCATTTGTTGAAAAGCAGACCTAGGGAGGCTCAGGAGTAGCAATGCTTGGTTAAATACTATTATCTACTTTTCTGAGAACTAGTTTCTACCTCTACTTACCCTGTCTCTCTAATCATTTACACACTTAAAGGGCCACTAAACCCAAAATCTTTCTTTCATGATTCAGATAGAGAATAGAAATTTAAACAACAATACAATTTACTTCCATTATTTATTTTGCTTCATTTTTTAAATATCCTTATTTGAAGAAAAAGCAATGCACATGGTGAGCCAATCACACAAGGCTTCTATGTGCAGCAACCAATCAGCAGCTAGTGAGCATATCTAGATATGCTTTTCATCAAAGAATATCAAGAGAATAAAACAAATTAGACAATATAAGTAAATTAGAAAGATGTTTAAAATTGCATTCTCTTTCTAAATCATAAAAGAAAAAATGTGGGTGGCATGTCCCTTTAAGGTGGATTGTTACCTTAGCAATGAGCATATTAGTTAGTTTAACTTACACACACACTCAGACTCACACACACATACTCACTCAAACACACAAACACTCACACACATAAATACACTCAAACTCACACTCACACACACTCACTCAAACACACACACTCACTCATACTCACACACATACACACACTCACTCATACACACACTCATTCAAACACACACACTCACTCATACACACAGACTCATACACACACACACACACACTCAGACTCACACACACATACTCACTCAAACACACAAACACTCACACACATAAATACACTCAAACTCACACTCACACATTCACTCAAACACACTCACTCATACACACACACATACACACACTCACTCATACACACACACTCATACACACACTCATTCAAACACACACACTCACTCATACACACAGAATCATACACACACACTCACACACATACACACTCAGTCATACACACACACTCACACACTCACACACACACTCACTCATACACACACACTCACACACATACACACTCATACACACACACTCACACATACACACACACACTCACACACATACACACACTCACTCATACACACACACACTCACGCACATAAACACACTCAAACTCACACACACTCACTCAAACACACACACTCACTCATACACACACACATACACACACACACACACACACTCAGACTCACACACACATACTCACTCAAACACACAAACACACTCACACATATAAACACACTCAAACTCACACTCACACACACTCACTCAAACACACACACTCACTCATACACACACACATACACACACTCACTCATACACACACACTCATACACACACTCATTCAAACACACACACTCACTCATTGAGTTTCATTTGTGAACACTTAGTTTAGGTGTGAATATTATTGTGTGTGTATGTGTGTATATATTACTGTTTTTGCTGTAAAATACCACTAAAATTATACTTATTCATCTCACTCCAGAGAGGTTATTCATAAGTTGTGTACTGTTTGTCTGATCATGCTACATACTGCACAATAATTGCTTAGATTAGTGCAGGTCCAAATTACTTAGAAGCTTAGATAAGATCCATGGGCCCAACAAGTCATTCTAAAGTTTCAGAAAAGTGTAAACTAATCTAGTTTGTAGGATATTCCTGAACCTACTACCCTTCAGCTTAAGATCATGACCCAGTGGCGTATTTAGGTTTTGAGATTCCCTAGGCACTCCCCCATGTTTTAGGCCATTTTTGGCCAAAATATATATATATATTTTTTCTTTTTATATATATTTTTTTTATTGAGTTATATGCATTAAATACAACAAAAGCATTTTTCCAACAAAAAAAAGGTTAACAAGTTATGATTACATAGTACTTAGGTTAAAGAGGTAGGAAAAAAAAACCTCCATGCATCAGAATTCAAGTAGCCAGTCCATGTGAGTTTTAGTCCATTCATCTGAGCTAATGTCTTTGGCAAACCGTGGATATATTGCTCCCATTAGATCACTTATCTTTGTTTGCTTATGCTCTTGAGAACAGGACTGCTACAGATGGTTATTACAGCATTAAAAGTGCACAAAACAGAACCTCTGTTTAACAAATCTACTACACATCATCACAAAACTTCATATGAAACAAAAAAAGGAAAAGAAAAAAACAAAAACAAAGACAACAACATAATAGATGTTAAAGAAGTGAATCATATGCACTCGGGTGTCAGAGATATTGCTACAGTATATCTAGGCTAGCTTGTGTAGGGAAGCAATATGTACCTGTTATTTGAAGCTATTGTAAAGCATACTTAGCTGAAACCATACCTGTCTATCCTAATTGGGCTTATATTTATATGACTCCCACAAAAGTAGCATGTCTTCGAAAAAGTCTAACCCTCCTGTTTGAAGATAATGAAATCTTTCTAAAATCATATTTGAGTTGACCAATTTCTTCCAGTCACTGACAGTAGGGATTTTGGTAGTTTTCCAACATCTGGGTATCATTTGCTTTGCCGTATTTATCATAATATAGAACAACTGCTTGCGAATTTTGCATGTTATGGGAGGGTCATTTTGGAGAAGAGCTAATTCTATACTCGGGTTAAGTTGTGTGTGTAAGACTGCATTAAATTCTTGAAAAATTGCTGACCAAAAATTTCTAATAGGTTCACAATCCCACCATATGTGTGTCATGTGTCCAGGTTGGCCGCAGCCCCTCCAACAAGCCCCTGAACTCCCTCTAAAAATGCGCTTAATTTTGGCTGGGGTCAAATACCAGCACATACAGACTTTTATGTTTGTTTCCTTTGCTCCTGCAGAATGAGCTGAATGCGACAAATTCTCAAATCTTGACTGCCAATCTTTAGTAGATGTGATCGTTTCAAGCTCTTTATCCCACCCTGCAGTATATGAAGGCAGGTTCGGAAACCTATTCTCCAAAACCAGCCTGTATAGTGTAGAAACTGATCTGAGAGCCTTTAAGTCACTCAAGCATGATTGCTCGAATTTTGTCAAGGGTCGCATGAAATCTGCTTTATTTTTATGTGTGAGTATGAAATGTCTCGCCTGAAGGTAATTAAACCAGGAAGCGAAGAAGGGAATTGATAGTGAGTCAATTTGTTGTTTGGATTTTACCTTGCTGTTTTCTAATAAAGTGTGAATCTGTATTGGGGAGATTTGGGGGGCATGCATACTCTTCTCATGTGTGAGTCCTGGAGGAAATTCTGGATTAAATAGCAAATTTGTAAGTGGGGAATATTTTGAGGAAATTTTTGGAAATGCCTTAAGAACATGTATCCAGTCTCTCCAGGTCTCGTTGGATAGGGAAGATTGGGAGACAGTAGGATTCCCCAATGCTTGGGTATTCCAGCATTTGCTTCCTAAATGATTTGTGCCTGCCATACTTGTTTCTATTTGTACCCACCCCTTAGACTGGTCTCCGTCATAACTGCACCACTCCAGGACACGCTGGAGAGAGATCGCAAGTTTATATGAGTTAAGGTGCGGGACCCCTAGCCCACCTAGCTCAGGAACTTTATAAATCGTGCTTTAATTAATACGTGGTGGTCTACGTCTCCATATATAATCATTCAATATTTTTTGTAAAATATCTACTTCCCTAGATATGTGCTGGACCGGTACGGTCTGGAGGATATACAAAGCTTTAGGTAATAGTACCATCTTAGCCGCCTGGATCCTACCCAGCCACGTAATATTTTTTAGGAGCCAAGAAGAAGTCAGGGACTGAAACTCATTAATTAGTTCACCATAATTGTGCTTGCGTGTTAATTGACTGTCTGGAGTCAGATAGACTCCCAAATATTTAAGGCGGTTGATTTGTACTTTTAAAGGGCAGAGTGCTCTGATGTCCTCTAGCATCTGTTGGGGGATTTTAATCAGTAAAAATTCCGACTTTGTCATATTGACTAAAAAATTAGATACCCTGCCAAAAGAGGAGAGCTCAGTCATTGCATGTGTGATGGATCTAAGTGGGTCAGTCAGCGTCAGTAAGAGATCGTCTGCGTAAATTGCAATTTTATGCTGTCTAGTTCCTGCTATAATTCCTTTAATGTTCGGATTCTCTCTAATTCTAATTGCAAGTGGTTCAAGTGATAAAATAAATAACAATGGGGATAAAGGGCAACCCTGTCTCGACCCGTTTCTGATTTCAAAGGACTCAGAGAACGTCCCATTTACCCTTACATGTGCTGTTGGATTGGAATATAAGGCCATAATTTTTTGGATGAACTGGTCGGGAAAGTTAAATCTACTAAGAGTCGCTTGTAAGTAAGTCCAGTGAAGTCTGTCAAATGCCTTTTCGGCGTCAGTGGAGAGGAAAAGGGCTGGTATGTTAGTTTTGGAAACAAGGTCTATGAGATTGAGTACTTTCACGGTGTTGTCTTTCGCCTCTCTATTGGGCACGAATCCTGTCTGGTCTTGATGAATGAGTTCCGGGAGAAATTGATTTATGCGGGAAGCCAAAATGTTTGCGTACAGTTTCAAGTCTGTATTAAGTAGAGAGATTGGTCTAAAATTGTCAGGGACATCAGGCACCCTGCCCGGTTTTTCTAATACTGAGATATGGGCTTGTAGCATGGTATCGGGGAATCCATAACCTTCTGCTATGTGGTTAAATAAAGAGGTTAAGTGTGGAGCAAGATATTTTGAAAAGGTTTTATAATAGAGGCCTGAGAAACCATCCGGGCCCGGTGCTTTATTAGTTTTTAGGGTACGTATAGCATCTAATACTTCTTTAATGGTAAAAGGTTGGTTCAAGGTCTCTCTTTGCTCATTACTTAGCTGTGGAAATTGTATACTAGAAAGGTATTGATGGCATGTGTGACTATGAGCTGCATCCTCCCTGTCTGGGAATAAGTTTTAAAGTTTATGATAAAAAGACTTAAATACTTCAGTAATTTTACGAGTGTCTTCTATGCGTTTCCCTGACTCATTTTTAATTGAGGATATAAAAGCAACAACGGGCGCCAACATAGTGTGAATCAGTTTACATCAGCTGAGAAATAAAGTATAAGAAATATACTCACAAGTGGAGTGGCACCTTAAATCAACAAGGTGCGTGCAGGCAGGCTGACATTCAAAACCAGCAGTCAGTACGCTGGAGGTCTCACCCGGGAAACCTATGGATTGATGGAGACAGGTGTGGCTTACGTCAGCTGTGGATCGTTTGAGAGGCCGGAATACCAGTGGAGAGGTGCAAACAACTGTGGATACTTTCTCCAGATGAACGTATTCGTGCAAACAGATTTAATCCCAAATGAAATGGTGATTGTCCAAATAAGGAAAAGTGTTCGATATCCAACCAAATATAAAATCAATAGGACATCAATATAAAATAGCAAAGAAACCGGGTCTGTATAAAAACAGAATATTTTATTTGCTACGCGTTTCTCAGTCCGTAAAGGACCGTTTCCTCAGGCATTATGCCTGAGGAAACGGTCCTTTACGGACTGAGAAACGCGTAGCAAATAAAATATTCTGTTTTTATACAGACCCGGTTTCTTTGCTATTTTATATTGATGTCCTATTGATTTTATATTTGGTTGGATATCGAACACTTTTCCTTATTTGGACAATCACCATTTCATTTGGGATTAAATCTGTTTGCACGAATACGTTCATCTGGAGAAAGTATCCACAGTTGTTTGCACCTCTCCACTGGTATTCCGGCCTCTCAAACGATCCACAGCTGACGTAAGCCACACCTGTCTCCATCAATCCATAGGTTTCCCGGGTGAGACCTCCAGCGTACTGACTGCTGGTTTTGAATGTCAGCCTGCCTGCACGCACCTTGTTGATTTAAGGTGCCACTCCACTTGTGAGTATATTTCTTATACTTTATTTCTCAGCTGATGTAAACTGATTCACACTATGTTGGCGCCCGTTGTTGCTTTTATATCCTCACAGATTCATTGATCCAGTACACCGTGGACACAAGCGGAGCAAGCCTTTCTATCACGAACTCTTGATTGTTACCATATCCTTTATTTTGAAGTGGACTGTCCATTGTCTGTTTCCACTCACTCTTTTATAAGTCTTGGACTTTTCAAGTACACTGGACACTGGGACACTTATACATATTTATATGTTCAAATTGCACAAGTGTTTTGTTATATGTTGATTTTTACGTTTATTTTTATATATATTTTTCTCCTTTTAAAGCATTTTTTTGCCTTAAACACACCATAGCGGTTGGTGTTACCACACACTGAGCCAAGTTGTAAATTCGCTTATCAACCAATTTTTTATTTTTTATCTTTATTTGCACAACACCCACTTTCTATTCAAGCAGATACACCACGATTTTTACACCATCACATGTTTCTTGAGTAGCGCGTCCCCTTAGTTTTTTCTTCTATAGAATTAACTTTACCATTTTTAATTGAGTGTATGTAAGTTTTTGTTGTCTATGCTTTAAAGCTCTTGCTAGCCATTTCCCTGCTTTGTTGTCCTCCCTGTAGAATGTCTGTTGAAAGGACAATAGTTGTCTTTGAGCATCCATCTGAAGTAAATTATTTAATTGTTCACGCTTTGAGGTAAGGCTATCCAAAACAAGGGTATTGTCAGGGGATTGCTTATGCAAGTAGTCTAAATCAGCAATTTCTTTAGCTATAGTGGTGAATTCTTCTCTCCTCTTTTTTGTTATGTATGCTTTAAATTTAATGGGTTCACCCCTAATTGTACTTTTGTGGGCCTCCCATATTGTTGTGAAGTGTATATCTGGTGTGTTGTTAATTGTGAAATAGGATTTAATATGTTTAGCTAGTCTCTTTACCTGCTGTTTCCCCTTGAGGAGTGACTCATCTAGTCTCCAATGATACGGTCTAAGCGGAGCTGAGGGCCAAGCTATCTCACATAATGCCAGCGAATGATCTGACCAGGTGGTATGTCTGATCTCAGCTGTTTTAAGGTATGAGAGAGTTAAAGGGACATGAAACTAACATTTTTTCTTTCATGATTTACAAAGAGAATGCAATTTTAAAAATCTTTCTAATTTACTTCTATTATATAATTTGTTTTATTCTCTTGATATTCTTTGCTGAAAAGCATATCTAGATATGCTCAGTAGCTGCTGATTGGTTGCTGCACACAGAAGCCTCATGTGATTGGCTTACCCATGTGCATTGCTTTTTCTTCAAATAAGGATATCTAAAAAATGAAGTAAAATAAATAATAGAAGTAAATTGTAATGTTGTTTAAATTTTTATGTTCTATCTGAATCATGAAAGAAATATTTTGGGTTTAGTGGCCCTTTAAGTGATCTATAAAAATGTAATCCAGTCTAGAATAGCAACTATTGGGAATCGAGAAGAATGTGAAGTCTTTCTTTTGGGGATTAGAGTATCTCCAGGAGTCATGGACCCCAAGTAATTTAAATTTTTTCCAAATGCTTTGCATGTTTGGAATTTTTTGTCTGGTGTTGGGATTGGAGCAGTCGATCTGAGGGTCTAAAGGGACATTAAGGTCGCCTGCTATGATCAAGGATCCCTTAGTCTGAGCTAAAATAGATTTAGTAATTGCATTGATAAATTTGCTCTGACGTCTATTGGGTACATATAAATTCACCAATGTGATAGGCTTACCAAAAAGGAGACCTGTTACACATAAGTACCTACCCTCTTTGTCCTGTTCTACATGAATTTTGCTAAAAGCAAGTGACTTATGGATTAATATGCTGACTCCGTTAATTTTCTTGGCTGGGTGGGAGCTGTGGAAGTGTTGTGGGCAGTTAGATGAAAAGAACTTGGGTATGTGTTTAGTTTTAAAGTGTGTCTCCTGCAGCATGAGGATCTGACCCCCTTTTTTATGAAGATCTAATAGTGCCATTCTGCGCTTATTCGGGCAATTTAGCCCTTTTGTATTTTGAGATATGATTGTAAAAGCCTGTGAGGTGTCTCTATTCATTATACCTACTTCTGTGCCCTATGGCCTTGCGTTTAGATAATGCCCCCTCATACATCCCTCTGGAACACTCCAAGTACACCTGTTTATGCACATATGTCATTGTAATAACCTTAAAAAAAGAAAAAAATATAAAAAAGTAAATAACAGAACATTTTACCCCTTTCCATGTCGAAAGGGTGGAATACATCATCTAAACTATAGGAGAACATGTCTCCCAACTGGCTGAGAGTAATAGTGATACAGCTTTCCCATTTTAACAGGGAGAAGAAAAAAAAAAGTAAAATAAACAACTCTAGATTAAATACTAAACTAAATTGAACCAGCCTGCCGACCTCTGGAAGGAAGAAAAAAGAATGACAATGAACTTGTGAAACATATCTATTAGCGTGATACGTAACTAGAGAGCAAAAGTCCTTAACCTTCCAGCTTCCTATTTTTAGCATTACCGTGTCCGCTTATGTAACACAGATTGTCCGCTATCACAAGGAAGTCTTTCACACTTATTTCCTGGGAAAGAAGAACGTGTTAAGGCAACTTGCAAACATTACTATAATACTAAACATAGATAAAAGGATACAGCTTGTCTGACTCAGGAGCCTCCCTTCTCCTGCAGGTTATTTTGATTGCCTGTGGTCAGTCTTCGTGGCCTTGTCTGTTGCACCTGCTGCCATTCCCGTCTCTGGGGCAGCGGGTTACTACTGAGTCCCGGTTTGTGTTGGTTCTGTGCATCTTCGACCTCTTTTATCGCAGGGGGTGCAACATCCAGGGCCTTGCATATCTGCTTGATGTCTTCTGGTGCAGTGCATATGAATCTCTTTCCTTGCCAGGGGATGATTAGCTGAAAGGGGAACCCCCATCTGTATGGGATGTTCAGTTTCCTGAGAAGCATAGTAAAAGGTTTGAGTTCTTTTCTTTTAAGGAGGGTCCTCTGCGACAAATCTGTGTAAAATTGAAGATCAGCGTTTTCATATTTGACAGGTTGTTTTTTCACGAGCCAGCCTCATAAGTTCTTCTTTGACCTGATAGTTTGTTATCCGTACAATTATGTCTCTGGGTGGTTGTGCGTCCAGTGGTTTAGGGCGCAGTGCCCTGTGAGTTCTGTCTATCTCAATCTTTATGGGTGACTCTGTTTGTTTCAAAGAGTTAAAGAGTTCTTGTAAGTATTGTTCTAGTCCCGATGGCGGGATAGATTCGGGGACACCTCTGATTCTGATGTTATGCCTTCTGCTTCTATTTTCGGCATCATCAATTTTTTCTTCCAGACCTAGTATGACTTCATTTTGTTTGTGGATGGCGGTATGTAGATCAGAGATTGCTGCAGCGTGGGTATCCTGAGTAGTTTCCACTGCCTCCACTCTATGCCCTATATCAGACATTTCTTTCTTTAGGTCATTAATTTCCTCTTTGATACATTGCTTAACTTGCAGAACCAAAGCCGAGAAATCTTTTTTTTTGTGGGGAGAGATTCAAATAGAGTTTTAGGCACTGTAATGGTGTCTGTCATAGTTTCAGAGTCCGAGTCTGAAGATGAAAAAGCTGCGGCAGAGTCATGGTCCTCCCTGGGATTCAAACTTGTGGATTTGGCCTCTACCGATTTGAAAAAATTGTTAACTGAGGGGGTATCCTGACTTCTCTGCTTTGGTACAGCACCTTTTTTATTAATTTTTTTAGGAGACATGTTTGCCTCGTTCCCGGTCAGAGTCTGTATTTTATGGATACTCTTTGCGGAAGTTAAAATCTGATAGAAACCCAGCGCAGTAATGGGTTGTACAACAGGACTCACCCCAAGCAAAAGTTCCCAGGCCAGGTGTACACAGAGCTATTTTACTTATTATGGCTTGGGAGCAGCAATAAATATAATAAATATCACTGCCAGATGTAAATTTCTTGTGTTTTAGGCAAGGCACCTGAGTACTTCTACGTTGCGCAGCATGAAAAAAATAGTGATTATGTATAAAGTCCCATTTAAGTATCAGGCTGTGGCATGGGCCTCTTCTCCAGTAGAGTATAAATCAGATTGAAAACTTTAATCTCTGTGCTGTATACAGTGTCATGTGCATATTAAAAGATTCACAAATATATAATCCTTTCAGTGATAAGCACATAGGAAGGACAGATAAAGCCCTTTGAAGTTGGTCATGCTGGACTTAAGCAAAGCATTTTCCCTTAAGTGTTGCTTCTCATGATACCTCTCTGTCACTTTATCGTTACATAGGCATTGCTTAGATATTGAAAGTCTTAGGGCTGATTATATAGATCGTTTAATCACTCTTTTTTAAGCATCCATGGCTCATAGATCTGTTTGCGGCTAAGAAGCAGCCTCTCTCACTAATGGGCCTCTGCCACGCAGTATTTTATTCAGTTAAGTGTCTCTAAGCATTTGTGATCAAGTTCAGTCCTGAGTTGTGGTCGCTAGCCAACAGCTTTTTATTCTAGGCGGTGACCCATACTCATACTTTACCTCCTCCTCAGCTGCCGTTGTAGGTGCAAGTCGTGGCTTGGGCTTCTGAAAAGTTCCGGTGCGTGTAGGCTTGTCCCGCCACGCACCGTGTCAGCCGTTGTAAATAGGTCACCGAGCGCACCCCCGCCTCACATCTGACAGCCCGCTCTTTATTGGGGCTATATGACACCTCAGGGCTAAATTGTTCTCCCGTTTATGGCAATTTAACACTTCTCAGCCAGACAGGGCACAGGAGCCGTTTCAAGCCGCGGCCATTTCCTTGGCTGGCTAGCTCTGCCCCCGGCCATAATATATTTTGCTCACAGAGTAACATTTTTTTTTCCCATGGCATTTCTAAAGTAAATGTTCACCAGGGCTTGCAAAACACTTGCACACACACATACATAAATACATGGATACACACAAACATATACACAGAAATATATACAGTATATACACACATCAATTTCTTTTTAGGACCCAATGAAGGGACACAATATATTTTATATGACACCAAATAGAGGGTCATAGTATATTTTATACAACACCCACTGCAGGAACACAGTATATTTTATGCAACACAACTACTGCAGGGACACAGTATATTTTATAGACCAACAAAACATTTTCATAACACCTAAAGCAGGGGCACAAAATATTTTATATAGCACCTAAAGCAGGTACACACTATATTTTATATAGCACTTACAGCAGGGGGACACAATATATTTTATATAGCACCTAATGCAGGAACACAATATATTTTATATAGCACCTAAAGCAGGGGCACAATATATTTTATATAGCACTTAAAGCAGGGACAAAATATTTTATATAGCACCTAAAGCAGGGGCACAATATATTTTATATAGCACTTAAAGCAGGGACAAAATATTTTATATAGCACCTAAAGCAGGTACACAATATATTTTATATATATGTATATTGGCTGAATATGTATATTGGCTGCCACAGTGCCACTGCTAGTGCCTTGGAGTGGAGTGATATTTTCTAAGTCAAAAACACAGTACACAGACCCCAGACATCCCAACTCTCCCTGAAGTTCAGGGAGTCTCCCTGATTGTAATAGCGGCTCCCTGATGCCAGCAAATGGAATGCAAATTCCCTGAAACTCCAAGTACCATGATCCAATGTGGCCCAAATCCGGAAAAGTGTTTCTTTAAGGAATGCCTTTAGTTGCTGGGACGTTATAGAACCCTCAAAGCATGCACCAATAACCAAAAAGCCCCCACTTATTCTAATAAAATAAAAACACTAATACTACCTTATTTACTGCATGTAATGAATCTAAATATTCTAAAATATTTAAGCATTCAACAAGCGTACGATCACTGGAAAATAGGTGTCTCTAAGCATTTGTGATCGAGTTCAGTCCTGAGTTGTGGTCGCTAGCCGACAGCTTTTTATTCTAGGCGGTGACCCATACTCGTACTTTACCTCCTCCTCAGCTGCCGTTGTAGGTGCAAGTCGTGGCTTGGGCTTGTGAAAAGTTCCGGTGCGTGTAGGCCTGTCCCGCCACGCACCGTGTCAGCCGTTGTAAATAGGTCACCGAGCGCACCCCCGCCTCACATCTGACAGCCCGCTCTTTATTGGGGCTATATGACACCTCGGGGCTAAATTGTTCTCCCGGTTATGGCAATTTAACACTTCTCAGCCAGACAGGGCACAGGAGCCGTTTCAAGCCGCGGCCATTTCCTTGGCTGGCTAGCTCTGCCCCCGGCCATAATATATTTTGCTCACAGAGTAACATTTTTTTTCCCCATGGCATTTCTAAAGTAAATGTTCACCAGGGCTTGCAAAACACTTGCACACACACATACATAAATACATGGATACACACAAACATATACACAGAAATATATACAGTATATACACACATCAATTTCTTTTTAGGACCCAATGAAGGGACACAATATATTTTATATGACACCAAATAGAGGGTCATAGTATATTTTATACAACACCCACTGCAGGAACACAGTATATTTTATACAACACAACTACTGCAGGGACACAGTATATTTCATACACCAACAAAACATTTTCATAACACCTAAAGCAGGGGCACAAAATATTTTATATAGCACCTAAAGCAGGTACACACTATATTTTATATAGCACTTACAGCAGGGGGACACAATATATTTTATATAGCACCTAAAGCAGGGGCACAATATATTTTATATAGCACTTAAAGCAGGGGCACAATATATTTTATATAGCACTTAAAGCAGGGACAAAAAATTTTATATAGCACCTAAAGCAGGGGCACAATATATTTTATATAGCACTTAAAGCAGGGACAAAATATTTTATATAGCACCTAAAGCAGGTACACAATATATTTTATATAGCACTTAAAGAAGGGACAAAATATTTTATATAGCACCTAAAGCAGGTACACAATATATTTTATCTAGCACTTAAAGCAGGGACAAAATATTTTATATAGCACTTAAAGCAGGGACAATATATTTTATATAGCACCTAAAGCAGGGGGACACAATATATTTTATATAGCACCTAATGCAGGTACATAATGTATTTTATATAGCACCTAAAGCAGGGGCACACTATATTTTATATAACACCTAAAGCAGGGGGACACAGTATATTTTATATAGCACATACTGCAGGGACACAATATATTTTATATGGCACCTAATGCAGGGACATGGCATATTTTATACAACATCCAGCACTGTATATGTATATTGGCTGCCACAGTGCCACTGCTAGTGCCTTGGAGTGGAGTGGCATTTTCTAAGTCAAAAACACAGTACACAGACCCCAGACATCCCAACTCTCCCTGAAGTTCAGGGAGTCTCCCTGATTGTAATAGCGGCTCCCTGATGCCAGCAAATGGAATGCAATTTCCCTGAAACTCCAAGTACCATGATCCAATGTGGCCCAAATCCGGAAAAGTGTTTCTTTAAGGAATGCCTTTAGTTGCTGGAATGTTATAGAACCCTCAAAGCATGCACCAATAACCAAAAAGCCCCCACTTATTCTAATAAAATAAAAACACTAATACTACCTTATTTACTACATGTAATGAATCTAAATATTCTAAAATATTTAAGCATTCAACAAGCGTACGATCACTGGAAAATAGGTTTGTTGTATGTGGTTGTGCAATAAAGCAACTTTTTTTTAAATGTGACATTAGTGGGAAGCTACTTTTTATGATAAGTCTATATTTCTCTTGTAAAGGTGTATCAAGTCCACGGGTTCATCCATTACTTGTGGGATATTCTCCTTCCCAACAGGAAGCTGCAAGAGGACACCCACAGCAGAGCTGTCTATATAGCTCCTCCCCTAACTGCCACCCCCAGTCATTCTCTTGCAGCTCTCGACAAGAAAGGAAGTATCAAGAGAGATGTGGTGACTTAGTGTAGTTTTTACCTTCAATCAAAAGTTTGTTATTTTTAAACGGTACCGGGGTTGTACTGTTTTTACTCTCAGGCAGAAATTGGAAGAAGACTTCTGCCTGGAGGTTTGATGATCTTAGCGGTTTGTAACTAAGGTCCATTGCTGTTCTCACACATAACTGAAGAGTATGGAAAGAAAACTTCAGTTGGGGGGACGGTCTGCAGATTGCCTGCTTTGAGGTATGTTCAGTATATTTTTTTCTAGAGGGATGATAAGGTCTAGAACATGCTGACAGAGCCTGGTGTATTTAAGGTAAGCCTGATACAGTGATTTAACAACAACTGGGATCATGCTTGCAAAAAGGGATAATATTCATGTTAATACCTATATTACTTAGTGTAAAAACGTTTGCATGATTTATAAATAAAAATGTTTTTTCTCTGAGGGTGATAAATCTTTATTTGGGGCCTAGTTTCCACATGGCCTGTTAGATTACTCCTAGGAGTACTTTTTTAAGGCCCTCTGACTTTGAGTGCATGGTGGGAGGGGCCTATTTTCGTTTTCAGTCTGAGACATCCAGCTTCCCTGAAGGAGTCCTCTGGCTTATAGGACCTCTATAGAGGGTTTTGTTCCTGCAAAAAACGTTTATAAGGGCAGGTAGGAGCCACAGCAGAGCTGTGGCAGTGTGTTTGACTGTTTGTTAACAGGTTTAATGTTTTTCTAATTAGTTTTTGGGCCTGAGGGGTTAATCATCCATTTGCAAGTGGGTGCAATGCTGCTTTAGTCCCTTATATACACTGTAAAAATTTCATAGAGTTTACTACTTTTTTCACTGTTTTGCAGTTTATGTGGTAGTTTTTTTCTCTTAAAGGCACAGTACCGTTTTTTATTATTGCTTTTTTCACATTTATTAAAGTGTTTTCCAACGCTTGCTGGTCTCATTACTAGTCTGTTAAACATGTCTGACATAGAGGAAACTCCTTGTTCATTATGTTTAGAAGCCATTGTGGAACCCCCTCTTAGAATGTGTACCAAATGCCCTGACCTTTCTATAAGTTATAAAGACCATATTATGGCTTTTAAAGATTTATCACCTGAGGTTTCTGTGACTGACAAAAGGGAGGTTATGCCATCTAGCTCTTCCCCACGTGTCAGAACCTATAACTCCCGCTCAAGGGACGCTAAGTACATCTAGCACGTCCAATGCGTTTACTTTACAAGACATGGCGGCAGTTATGAATCATACCCTCACAGAGGTATTGTCCAAACTGCCAGGGTTACAAGGAAAGCGGGACAGCTCTGGGGCTAGAACAAATACAGAGCTCTCTGACGCTTTAGTAGCTATGTCTGATATACCCTCACAATGTGCAGAAGTTGAAGCAGGAGAGCTTGTATCTGTGGGTGACTTCTCTGATTCAGGGAAGGCGTTACTTCAGTCTGACTCTGAAATGACAGCATTTAAATTTAAGCTTGAACACCTCCGCGTGTTGCTCAGGGAGGTTTTAGCGACTCTGGATGACTGTGACACCATTGTAGTCCCAGAGAAATTGTGTAAAACGGACAAATACTTTGCAGTGCCTGTTTACACTGATCCCTAATAGGTTTTCAGAAATTATTACTAAGGAATGGGATAGACCAGGTGTGCCATTCTGTCCCCCTCCTGCTTTTAAGAAAATGTTTCCTATAGATGCCGCTACATGGGACTTGTGGCAGACGGTCCCTAAGGTGGAGGGAGCCGTCTCTACCCTAGCTAAGCGTACAACTATTCCTGTCGAGGACAGTTGTGCTTTCCCAGATCCTATGGATAAGAAATTAGAGGGTTTCCTTCAGAAAATCTTTATACAACAAGGTTTTATTCTCCAGCCTCTTGCATGCATTGCCCCAGTCACTGCTGCAGCGGCTTTCTGGTTCGAGTCTCTGGAGGAGGCTTTACAGGTAGAGACCCCTTTGGATGATATCCTTGGCAGGCTTAAAGCTCTTAAGTTAGCCAATTCATTTATTTCTGATGCCGTTTTTCATTTAACCAAGCTAATGGCTAAAAATTCAGGTTTTGCCATTCAGGCACGTAGGGCGCTATGGCTTAAATCCTGGTCAGCTGATGTCACTTCAAAGTCTAAACTTCTCAAAGATCCCCTTCAAAGGGCAGATCCTATTTGGGCCTGGACTGAAGGAGATCATTTCTGATATTACTGGAGGAAAAGGCCACGCCCTTCCCCAGGATAGGTCCAACAAGTTAAGGACCAAACAGACTAATTTTCGTTCCTTTCAAAACTTCAAGAGTGGCGCAGCTTCATCTTCCTCTTCTACAAAACAAGAGGGAAATTTTGCCCAGTCCAAGCCAGTCTGGAGACCTAACCAGGCTTGGAACAAGGGGAAACAGGCCAAAAAGCCTGCTGCTGCCTCTAAGACAGCATGAAGGAGTAGCCCCCGATCCGGGACCGGATCTAGTGGGGGGCAGACTTTCTCTCTTCGCCCAGGCTTGGGCAAGAGACGTCCAGGATCCCTGGGCTCTGGAGATTGTTTCCCAGGGATATCTTCTGGATTTCAAAGCTTCATCTCCAAAGGGGAGATTTCATCTCTCACAATTATCTGCAAACCAGATAAAGAGAGAGGCATTCTTACATTGCGTTCAAGACCTACTAGTCCACCCAGTTCCAAAGGAGGAACAGGGGCAGGGCTTCTATTCAAATCTGTATATAGTTCCCAAGAAAGAGGGAACTTTCAGACCAATCTTGGATCTCAAGATCCTAAACAAATTTCTCAGGGTCCCATCCTTCAAGATGGAGACTATTCGAACCATCCTACCTATGATCCAGGAGGGTCAATATATGACTACCGTGGATTTAAAGGATGCTTATCTACATATTCTGATACACAGGGATCATCATCAGTTTCTCAGTTTCACCTTCCTAGACAGGTATTACCAGTTTGTGGCTCTTCCCTTCGGGTTAGCCACGGCACCAAGAATCTTTACAAAGGTTCTAGGGTCCCTTCTGGCGGTTCTAAGACCGCGGGGTATAGCAGTAGCCCCTTACCTAGACGACATCCTGATACAGGCGTCAACTTTTCATATCGCCAGGTCCCATACGGACATTTTTCTGGCATTCCTAAGGTCTCACAGGGGGAAGGTGAACGAAGGAAAGAGTTCTCTCTCACCTCTCACAAGAGTTTCCTTCCTAGGAACTCTTATAGATTCAGTAGAAATGAAGATTTATCTGACAGAGGTCAGGTTGTCAAAACTTCTAACTTCCTGCCGTGCTCTTTATTCCATTTCTCGTCCGTCAGTGGCTCAGTGTATGGAGGTAATCGGATTAATGGTAGCGGCAATGGACATAGTTCCGTTTGCCCGCCTACATCTCAGACCACTGCAACTTTGCATGCTCAATCAGTGGAATGGGGATTACACAGATTTGTCCCCTCTACTAAATCTGGATCAAGAGACCAGGGATTCTCTTCTCTGGTGGCTATCTTGGGTCCATCTGTCCAAGGGAATGAGTTTCCGCAGGCCAGAATGGACTATAGTAACGACAGATGCCAGCCTTCTGGGCTGGGGTGCAGTCTGGAACTCCCTGAAGGCTCAGGGTTCATGGACTCAGGAGGAGGCCCTCCTTCCGATAAACATTCTGGAACTAAGAGCGATATTCAATGCTCTTCAGGCTTGGCCTCAGCTAGCTGCGGTCAGGTTCATCAGATTTCAGTCGGACAACATCTGTAGCCTATATCAACCATCAGGGGGGAACAAGGAGCCCCCTGGCAATATTGGAGGTTTCAAAGATAATTCTATGTGCAGAGGTTCACTCTTGCCATCTCTCAGCTATCCATATCCCAGGAGTAGAGAACTGGGAGGCGGATTTTCAAAGTCGGCAGACTTTTCATCCGGGGGAGAGGGAGCTCCATCCAGAGGTATTTGCTCAGTTGATCCAACTTTGGGGCAAACCAGAACTGGATCTCATGGTGTCTCGTCAGAACACCAAGCTTTCTTGTTACGGGTCCAGGTCCAGGGATCCCAAGGCAGCGCTGATAGATGCTCTAGCAGCGCCCTGGTCCTTCAGCCTGGCTTATGTGTTTCCACCGTTTCCTCTGCTCCCTCGTCTGATTGCCAAGATCAAGCAGGAGAGAGCTTCGGTGATCTTGATAGCCCCTGCGTAGCCACGCAGGACTTGGTATGCAGATCTGGTGGACATGTCATCCTTTCCACCATGGACTCTGCCGCTAAGGCAGGACCTTCTACTTCAAGGTTCCTTCAAACATCCAAATCTAATTTCTCTACGTCTGACTGCTTGGAGATTGAACGCTTGATTCTATCAAAGCGTGGTTTTTTCCGAATCAGTCATTGATACCTTTATTCAGGCTCAAATGCCTGTCACCAGGAAAATCTATCATAAGATATGGTGTAAATATCTTCATTGGTGTGACTCCAAGGGTTACTCATGGAGTAAGGTCAGGATTCCTAGGATTTTATCTTTTCTCCAAGAAGGATTGGAGAAGGGATTGTCAGCTAGTTCCTTAAAGGGACAGATTTCTGCTCTGTCTATTCTTTTGCACAAACGTCTGGCTGAGGTTCCAGACGTCCAGGCATTTTGTCAGGCTTTAGTTAGAATCAAGCCTGTGTTTAAACCTGTTACTCCGCCATGGAGTTTAAATTTAGTTCTTAAAGTTCTTCAAGGGGTTCTGTTTGAACCTTTGCATTCCATAGATATTAAACTTTTATCTTGGAAAGTTCTATTTTTAGTAGCTATCTCCTCGGCTCGAAGAGTTTCGGAGTTATCTGCTTTACAGTGTGATTCCCCTTATCTGATTTTCCATGCAGATAAGGTAGTGTTACGTACCAAACCTGGGTTTCTGCCTAAGGTGGTATCTAATAAGAATTTCAATCAGGAGATTGTTGTTCCTTCCCTATTTCTTAATCCTTTTTCAAAGAAGGAACGTCTATTACACAATCTTAATGTGGTTCGTGCTTTAAAGTTTTATTTACAAGCTACGAAAGATTTTCGTCAAACATCTGCTTTGTTTGTTGTCTACTCTGGACAGAGGAGAGGCCAAAAGGCTTCGGCAACTTCTCTTTCCTTTTGGCTAAGAAGCATAATTCGCTTAGCTTATGAGACTGCTGGCCAGCAGCCTCCTGAAAGAATTACAGCTCATTCTACTAGAACAGTAGCTTCCACATGGGCTTTTAAATATGAGGCCTCTGTTGAACAGATTTGTAAGGCGGCGACTTGGTCTTCGCTTCATACCTTTTCTAAATTCTATAAATTTGATACTTTTGCTTCTTCGGAGGCTATTTTTGGGAGAAAGGTCTTACAGGCAGTGGTGCCTTCCGTTTAAGTTCCTGCCTTGTCCCTCCCTTCATCCGTGTCCTAAAGCTTTGGTATTGGTATCCCACAAGTAATGGATGAACCCGTGGACTGGATACACCTTTACAAGAGAAAACAAAATTTATGCTTACCTGATAAATTTATTTCTCTTGTGGTGTATCCAGTCCACGGCCCGCCCTGTCATTTTAAGGCAGGTGTTTTTTATTTTTAAACTACAGTCACCACTGCACCCTATAGTTTCTCCTTTTTTTCTTGCTTGTCTTCGGTCGAATGACTGGGGGTGGCAGTTAGGGGAGGAGCTATATAGACAGCTTTGCTGTGGGTGTCCTCCTGCAGCTTCCTGTTGGGAAGGAGAATATCCCACAAGTAATGGATGAACCCGTGGACTGGATATACCACAAGAGAAATAAATTTATCAGGTAAGCATAAATTTTGTTTTTATTTAGGGTTTCAAGGGGTCCAATATATAACTGGGAGGGGGTGCGGTGGCGGCGCAGTAGCAGGTGAACCCACCTCCCTGAAATTAGTTATTGCAGGTTGGGATGTCTGCAGACCCACAGTAACTTGAGACTCATTCACTTGAAGTAAGAGTCGCAAGTGAGTCTGTGTACTGTGTGTCACTTGTAAGTTGGTTGCAGTGCATTCACATAAATATAGCAAGCCCAGGCAGCAGCCGATTCTCCCCCAAAGTACTAACTTACAGTTGGCAACCATGGTCACAGCTCCACGTGTGCAGGGCACTGCATCACGGCCTCAGCTAACTTCCTCCCAGCTGCTCACTGCTGACTGGCTGCTGTGTTGTACAGTCACTCTGCACCATTGGCATGGTGGGCCAAACCGGCCCTGATTGAAAGTGTTGCGACAGAGGGAGGAGCCCATGTGACTAGTCACTCCGCGTGTGCAGGACGCTTCGTTGCGGCCTCGGCTCACTCCCTCCCAGCTGCTTACTGCTGACTGGCTGCTGTGTTGTACAATCTCACACACTGACTTAACACACAAAAGGTGCCGCCTCGCTTCCGCTACGGCCTCGGCTCACTCCCTCCCAGCTGCTGAATGGCTACTGTGTAGTACAGTCACTCTGCACCATTGGCCTGGTGGGCCAAACCAGCCCTGATTGAAAGTTGCGACAGAAGTAGGAGCCCATGTGACTAGTTACTCCGCGTGTGCAGGACGCTTCATTGCGGCCTATGCTCACTCCCTCCCAGCTGCTTACTGCTGACTGGCTGCTGCGTTGTACAGTCTCATACTGGATTGGATGAGACTCTTAAGCGCTTGTGCTTAATTACCCAATAAGGAAAGATAGTCTTACTATGTAGTTGGATTCAATGAGATCTATTTATTTTTAGAATTATAAATACATACAATAAAATTTAAAACAATAGAAATTGATTCTTAAAACAAATCTAACTGGTTGGCCAACCATACAGTGTGAATAAAATGTTATAATATGTTTTCCAATCCCTGTTACTTAGTGTGTTATACAAACATATCTGTATATTTGAATTTTTGAATTTTGGTTTAATTGCAGATATTTTTTATGGATTTGATATAGTGGACTTGTGAAGAAGTATGGTATCCACAAAGAATATTCGCAATATTAATTCTTAATTACCATATTTACCATATTCGTTTGTTTAAAGCTGAACATACATAATTAAAATAGCGTCAATGGTATCAACAATATAATTAAAATAGCGTCAATGGTATCAACAATAGTAACAAATAATAAAAGTGAAACAAAAATAAAGTGATACAGTAAAAATCGTATAAGTTATGAAAGATAAAGTCTTTCTGCCGTGATCGTTAGAGTAATTGTTAATTGCTTTTTGTTAAAAGCGCTGTTGTTAAGTCCTCCGTGGGGATAGTATGTGCGGGCGTGCTGCAACACGTTTTTATCTAATTGCTATATATATTGCGATTATAAGTCACTGTTAAGTAGTTTTGGTTATCTGTCCTTCACATTAACTTCCTTAGTTGGTGTAGGTATAATAAATCTTACCCGTTGTTTCTTTTGGGATACTTTGTTTCTGGTCTAGTTTCTTTTTGTACCCAATTCAATCTTTACTGTGATGAATGTGGATCGGAAGCCGGGATAGCCGCTGCCGGTGTTGTAGTGGTTTCAGTATGTCGAGTTGGTTTGTCTCTGCGATTACACACACTTGAAGAAGTAGATGCTGGGGTATTGTGGTAGTGTGCTTTAACCGTTAATCCTTTTGTCAGATGGCTGGGCTTTTTGCCTGGTTCAGGTTTTCAAAACCTCTTGAATTGTTGCGAATGTGTTCTGTTTAGATCCGTACTCTATTTGTTTCAGAGTATCCGATCTGCAGGTGTCCACAGGTTTCTTTAGGCCCAATTATTAGGTAAGGTATTTCAGTTGTTCTTGGCGGTCCTTTGAAAGGAGGACTAGGTGCTTTGAAGGTTGTTCTTGAACGCTTCAGAATATCTTTCAAGCGTATTTGTTGGTCCGTGGTTTGATGTAGTCTTGGCGGTCCACTTCGAAAGTGGACTATGAAAATGTTCAGTGTAGCAAGGAGTAGGCAACGCGTTTCAGCTGATTAATACAGCCTTTATCAAGCATATCCTTGCAGTTGTAAACAGTGGGTTTTTGTATTCTGTGATTTGATTCTATTGGATCCCCTAGGTAGTTGTATCTTTACAATCTGGTGATCCTATTGGTTGTTGTGTCGGTGCTTTTGATTGGTCATTCCTTAGCATGTGACCTATTAATGGTTCAGTTTATCACGGTGATGGGGGAATTTTCACTTATTTGTATCAGATGACCAAGTAAATGCATAAAACGTTATGAAAACTTGTTCCAGTAGTAAACACAAATACGAATGTATTGTTATAATAAAAACATAAATAACTTTTTGTACGTCAGAGAATCTGTCCTTACAGGGTTTGTGAGTCAGTATAAGGTTTTTGGTATATGCCAATTTGAATATTTATTATGTTCTATTTAGTCCTTTAGTGCAAGAATTCATATTTTATTGTTGGTTCAATTCTAGGGTTGGTAAATTAGAGGTTTAGTCATTTGTTTTGATGATGCAATTTAATATAACAGTGGAATGGGAGATTTCAATTTTGCGTGTTCTTGTTTGATCTTTAGTAATCGTTTGTTAAAAAGCAGTTTTTTTATTTAAAAAGCAGTTTTTTTATTAATAATCGTTATTTCCATTATTATTGCTTTGGTGCAAGTATATGAAACATGCATTATTGGTTCTGGAATTTTTATTCCTATTTTTGTAATTTATTTATTTTTAGTGTTCGTTCTTTTATAATCTTTTGTTGAAGAGCAGGTTAATCTTTTGGTATTCATCATTTCAATTGTATTGGTTCAAGGATATAAAACATCCATTATTAATAGTTGTGTATCAATCTGTTGGGTTTCTCTTCCGAATTTGGAGTGTTTGTTCTCTTTTAGCCTTTGTTGAAAGAGGGTATCATAAAACGATTTCTTAAAATTTGGTGAAATTTTGAATTGTTTATGAAGTGTTGTTATCAGATGCATTATTATTGGTTCTGGAATTTTTATTCCTATTTTTGTAATTTATTTATTTTTAGTGTTCGTTCTTTTATAATCTTTTGTTGAAGAGCAGGTTAATCTTTTGGTATTCATCATTTCAATTGTGTTGGTTCAAGGATATAGAACATCCATTATTATTAGTTGTGTATCAACCTGTTGGGTTTCTCTTCCGAATTTGGAGTGTTTGTTCTTTTTTAGCCTTTGTTGAAGGAGTGTGTCATAAAACGATTTTTTAAAATTTTTGGTGAAATTTTGAATTGTTTATGAAGTATTGTTATCAGATTGGGTTTTTGGTAAAACATGCATTATTATTGGTTCTGGAATTTTTATTCCTATTTTTGTAATTTATTTATTTTTAGTGTTTGTTCTTTTATAATCTTTTGTTGAAGAGCAGGTTAATCTTTTGGTATTCATCATTACAATTGTATTGGTTCAAGGATATAGAACATCCATTATTATTAGTTGTGTATCAACCTGTTGGGTTTCTCTTCCGAATTTGGAGTGGTTGTTCTCTTTTAGCCTTTGTTGAAGGATTGTATTATAAAACGATTTTTTTAAATTTTTGGTGAAATTTTGAATTGTTTATGAAGTGTTGTTATCAGATTGGGTTTTTGGTGTTGGCATGCAGGATTTTTTGTGGTTCAAGTATTCAAGAAACAGTTTAGACTGAAGTCTATATTCAGACCTTTTGGTCTTAAGGTTTGCATTTCGAAGATCCATTTTGCTTCTTTTTTAAGTAGGTTGTTTGCCTGGTTACCACCTCTTATGTTTTGTTTAATTTTTTGTATAGCTGTGTAGTTGAAATATTTTAGATTGCTGTTATTGCAAGTTCTGAAGTGTTTGGGAACTGGCAGGTCTTTATTTCTTTCTAGTTCCGATTTTTCTATTGATAATATGTGTTCCCTTATTCGTTCTTTTATCATCCTTTCCGTTTCACCTATATATTGTTTGTCACATTTTGTGCATGTTATAAGATATATTATGTTTGTGTCTGTACATCTTATAGTCTCTTTTATTTTATATTCCTTGTTTGTGATGCTGGATTTGAATGATTTAGCTTTTTTTGCATGTCTGCATGCTTTGCAGAAACCGCAGGGATAAAATCCCTGTAATGTTTCACCTTGAACTCCTTTTTGGATTTTCGGTTTGTTATGTTTTATGGTTGGAGCTAGTGAACTACACATACTATGAACAGATTTGCGGAACAGCTATGGGCACTAAATTTGCCCCTAGTTACGCAAATCTGTTCATGGGAATATGGGAAACACAATTCCTACAAGAGAGCCCCTTCAAAAATAATTTCATCATGTATAAAAGATTTATTGATGATCTCTTCTTTGTCTGGAAAGGCACAACACAAGATTTAAATACCTGCTTAGAACATATGAACAACAATCAACTTAATCTAAAATTCACTGCAGACTACAGTACAGAGAAAATACATTATCTAGACCTAGAAATTAGCATAGAAAATAACGAGCTTCTCACAAAAACCTATTTCAAAGAGGTCGATGCAAACAACTTCATACACGAAACAAGTGGTCACCTCAAGCGGTGGAAACAAAATATACCAAAGGGTCAGTTCCTTAGACTCAAAAGAAACTGTAAAAAAGACACAGATTTTGAAATCCAATCAAAGAGACTTAAAGAGAAATTCATAGAAAGAGGATACACAGAGGAAGAAATAGAAGTGGAAAGACTTCAAGTACAAAAAACCAACAGAAAGGACATACTCAAATATAAACCCAAAGATAAAACTAACACTATAGAAGAATCTAAAGAATGGTTCATCCCTTTCATCACAGAGTACAGTGAGGATAGAGGTGAAATAGAAAAAATTATCAAATCACACTGGAAAATACTACAACAAGATCCACACTTAGGAGAGAAATTACCACAAAACCCAAAATTCATTTACAAAAAGGCCAAAAACCTAAAAAGTTCACTAGCTCCAACCATAAAACATAACAAACCGAAAATCCAAAAAGGAGTTCAAGGTGAAACATTACAGGGATTTTATCCCTGCGGTTTCTGCAAAGCATGCAGACATGCAAAAAAAGCTAAATCATTCAAATCCAGCATCACAAACAAGGAATATAAAATAAAAGAGACTATAAGATGTACAGACACAAACATAATATATCTTATAACATGCACAAAATGTGACAAACAATATATAGGTGAAACGGAAAGGATGATAAAAGAACGAATAAGGGAACACATATTATCAATAGAAAAATCGGAACTAGAAAGAAATAAAGACCTGCCAGTTCCCAAACACTTCAGAACTTGCAATAACAGCAATCTAAAATATTTCAACTACACAGCTATACAAAAAATTAAACAAAACATAAGAGGTGGTAACCAGGCAAACAACCTACTTAAAAAAGAAGCAAAATGGATCTTCGAAATGCAAACCTTAAGACCAAAAGGTCTGAATATAGACTTCAGTCTAAACTGTTTCTTGAATACTTGAACCACAAAAAATCCTGCATGCCAACACCAAAAACCCAATCTGATAACAACACTTCATAAACAATTCAAAATTTCACCAAAAATTTAAAAAAATCGTTTTATAATACAATCCTTCAACAAAGGCTAAAAGAGAACAACCACTCCAAATTCGGAAGAGAAACCCAACAGGTTGATACACAACTAATAATAATGGATGTTCTATATCCTTGAACCAATACAATTGTAATGATGAATACCAAAAGATTAACCTGCTCTTCAACAAAAGATTATAAAAGAACAAACACTAAAAATAAATAAATTACAAAAATAGGAATAAAAATTCCAGAACCAATAATAATGCATGTTTTACCAAAAACCCAATCTGATAACAATACTTCATAAACAATTCAAAATTTCACCAAAAATTTTAAAAAATCGTTTTATGACACACTCCTTCAACAAAGGCTAAAAAAGAACAAACACTCCAAATTCGGAAGAGAAACCCAACAGGTTGATACACAACTAATAATAATGGATGTTCTATATCCTTGAACCAACACAATTGAAATGATGAATACCAAAAGATTAACCTGCTCTTCAACAAAAGATTATAAAAGAACGAACACTAAAAATAAATAAATTACAAAAATAGGAATAAAAATTCCAGAACCAATAATAATGCATCTGATAACAACACTTCATAAACAATTCAAAATTTCACCAAATTTTAAGAAATCGTTTTATGATACCCTCTTTCAACAAAGGCTAAAAGAGAACAAACACTCCAAATTCGGAAGAGAAACCCAACAGATTGATACACAACTATTAATAATGGATGTTTTATATCCTTGAACCAATACAATTGAAATGATGAATACCAAAAGATTAACCTGCTCTTCAACAAAAGATTATAAAAGAACGAACACTAAAAATAAATAAATTACAAAAATAGGAATAAAAATTCCAGAACCAATAATGCATGTTTCATATACTTGCACCAAAGCAATAATAATGGAAATAACGATTATTAATAAAAAAACTGCTTTTTAAATAAAAAAACTGCTTTTTAACAAACGATTACTAAAGATCAAACAAGAACACGCAAAATTGAAATCTCCCATTCCACTGTTATATTAAATTGCATCATCAAAACAAATGACTAAACCTCTAATTTACCAACCCTAGAATTGAACCAACAATAAAATATGAATTCTTGCACTAAAGGACTAAATAGAACATAATAAATATTCAAATTGGCATATACCAAAAACCTTATACTGACTCACAAACCCTGTAAGGACAGATTCTCTGACGTACAAAAAGTTATTTATGTTTTTATTATAACAATACATTCGTATTTGTGTTTACTACTGGAACAAGTTTTCATAACGTTTTATGCATTTACTTGGTCATCTGATACAAATAAGTGAAAATTCCCCCATCACCGTGATAAACTGAACCATTAATAGGTCACATGCTAAGGAATGACCAATCAAAAGCACCGACACAACAACCAATAGGATCACCAGATTGTAAAGATACAACTACCTAGGGGATCCAATAGAATCAAATCACAGAATACAAAAACCCACTGTTTACAACTGCAAGGATATGCTTGATAAAGGCTGTATTAATCAGCTGAAACGCGTTGCCTACTCCTTGCTACACTGAACATTTTCATAGTCCACTTTCGAAGTGGACCGCCAAGACTACATCAAACCACGGACCAACAAATACGCTTGAAAGATATTCTGAAGCGTTCAAGAACAACCTTCAAAGCACCTAGTCCTCCTTTCAAAGGACCGCCAAGAACAACTGAAATACCTTACCTAATAATTGGGCCTAAAGAAACCTGTGGACACCTGCAGATCGGATACTCTGAAACAAATAGAGTACGGATCTAAACAGAACACATTCGCAACAATTCAAGAGGTTTTGAAAACCTGAACCAGGCAAAAAGCCCAGCCATCTGACAAAAGGATTAACGGTTAAAGCACACTACCACAATACCCCAGCATCTACTTCTTCAAGTGTGTGTAATCGCAGAGACAAACCAACTCGACATACTGAAACCACTACAACACCGGCAGCGGCTATCCCGGCTTCCGATCCACATTCATCACAGTAAAGATTGAATTGGGTACAAAAAGAAACTAGACCAGAAACAAAGTATCCCAAAAGAAACAACGGGTAAGATTTATTATACCTACACCAACTAAGGAAGTTAATGTGAAGGACAGATAACCAAAACTACTTAACAGTGACTTATAATCGCAATATATATAGCAATTAGATAAAAACGTGTTGCAGCACGCCCGCACATACTATCCCCACGGAGGACTTAACAACAGCGCTTTTAACAAAAAGCAATTAACAATTACTCTAACGATCACGGCAGAAAGACTTTATCTTTCATAACTTATACGATTTTTACTGTATCACTTTATTTTTGTTTCACTTTTATTATTTGTTACTATTGTTGATACCATTGACGCTATTTTAATTATATTGTTGATACCATTGACGCTATTTTAATTATGTATGTTCAGCTTTAAACAAACGAATATGGTAAATATGGTAATTAAGAATTAATATTGCGAATATTCTTTGTGGATACCATACTTCTTCACAAGTCCACTATATCAAATCCATAAAAAATATCTGCAATTAAACCAAAATTCAAAAATTCAAATATACAGATATGTTTGTATAACACACTAAGTAACAGGGATTGGAAAACATATTATAACATTTTATTCACACTGTATGGTTGGCCAACCAGTTAGATTTGTTTTAAGAATCAATTTCTATTGTTTTAAATTTTATTGTATGTATTTATAATTCTAAAAATAAATAGATCTCATTGAATCCAACTACATAGTAAGACTATCTTTCCTTATTGGGTAATTAAGCACAAGCGCTTAAGAGTCTCATCCAATCCAGATTTTACCCCCACTTTGAAGTTTGTGAGATTACTTCTTCGAGACTCCCTAGCTTTTACCCCCACAGCGCATAGTTTATTAACCCAACACACCAGTTGTACAGTCTCATACACTGACTTAACACACACAAGGTGCCGCCACGCTTCCGCTATCTGCCGCCATGCTCCCTCCAAATTGCCGCCCCCTCCAATCTTCTGCCCTAGGCACCGGCCTTGTTGGCCTACGCCTTAAAGGGACATAAAACCCAATTTTTTCTTTCATGATTCAGATAGAACATACAATTTTAAACACTTTTCCAATTTACTTCTGTTATCACATTTTCTTTGTTTCCTTGTTATCCTTTGTTAAAAAGCAGTAAAGTAAGCTTATGAGTGTGCTCGTGTCTGCAGCTTTATATGGCAGCAGTTTTGAAACAATGTTAAACATTAGTAGGAGCACTAGATGGTAGCACTATTTCCTGTCATGTAGTGCTTCAGGCATGTGCACGCTACCTACCTAGGTATCCCTTCAACAAAGAATAACATAAGAACAAAGCAAATTTGATAATAGAAGTAAAATGGAAACTATTTAATTTTTTTATTCTCTTTCTGAATAATGAAAGAAAAATTTTGGGTTTAATGTCCCTTTAATACGCCTCTGTCATGAACCCTTGTTTAGGAATTGTTCTTTTTATGAAAAATACTCTCAGCCTCAGCTTTACTAAGCCCCTTAATACACTTGAAAGTTACCATCACATTGAGCCTTTCCTTGTAAGTTGTATTTTTTAGTCCTTGTACCATTTTAGTAGCCCTCCTTTGTACAATATATGCTTTACATATATAAAAGATTGACTTTAAGGGACAGTGAGCACCTTGTAATTGCAACATTTTGTGCAGTCTTGTAATAGATTAACAAATCAACAGAGTATGAACACTATTAGAACAGATTAACCCCTTGTTTTTCAATGGTCAAATTCAACCTACAACTTTGTTTATTTGGAGGGACCAATCCAAACATCTGAAAAAGTATTAGCCCCTGTCATTGTGTTAATAAAATCTTCATTGCTTGGTTTAGCAGAAACTATAAGATAACAAGCAGCAAATTAAAAAAAGGTTTTGAAACTTATGTGCTGTTTTAGTTTTCAGGACTGGAAAATCCACAATTTTTAAGACTTAAATTCAAGGAAAAGGGGAAAAAATAAATAATGAAATTATATCGCAAAGTAGTTTTACAATGCATAACAAAAGGGACGTGGAATCCCAAATTTTCCTTTCTTAATTCAGTAAGAACATACAATTCTAAACAACTTTCCTAATCACTTTTATTATAACATTTTCTTGGTACCCTTTATTGAAGGAACAGCATAGCACTACTGGGAGCTAGCTGAATACATTGAGTGAGCCAATAAGAAGAATCCTATATGTGCATCCACCAATCAGTAGCTAGCTCCTGAGACTGTCTAGGTATGCTTTTCAACAAAGGTTGTCAAGAAAACAAACCAATATTAGATCAAAGAAGTAAATTGGAAGGTTGTGTAAAATAGCAAACTCTATATGAATCATGAAAGTTTAATTTTTATTTTACTCTCCCTTTAAGCATTTTAAATTAAAATCTCACAGTATTTACTGACTATTTAAGTATCTAATATGCAAATTAAAATTAACCCTATACCTAAAGGAGGAAAATATATTTATGTCGCAAAAAGGCAAAACAGTTTAACCTTTATAAATCTCACTGGCTGTCTCAAATGCCATCCGATGCATTTGCCAGTCATGTACAGTACAATTAACATGTGCATCAGAAAACAAACTGGTGTTTTAAATAAAAAATCTGTCATGTTATGTAATGGGTTGCATAATGCTGTATTGCTATAGACAGCTTAAATGCCAGAGGATATTTCTGCTGGGAAAATACAGGTTTATGAAATGTGTAGACTTAATTTTCCTGAAGCAAATAACATTTTCTTTCCTATGTGTCTCCTTCTGGCTACTCCACTGCCAGTGAGAACTGTAAATTGCAAGATAGATTTCATCACCAATTATATGCCCCTAATAGTGTAGGCTGACATGGATAAAATAGTTATCAATTCATAACATTAAGGGCCAGCTTACAAGTGGAGAGCAAAATATCGCTTAGCGCTCCACTGAATAATACCAGCGCACGCTAATGTGCGCTGGTATTACAAGTTCAGTGCAATGCAAACGTGACCTCACGTTCGCATTGCTAGAAAGCATTGTGCTCATAAGAGCATGCTTCCATAGGCTCCAACTGGAGATGGCATCTGAAACTTAGCGCAACGAAGGCAGCAAATATAAATATATATGTATATTATTGTATACATGTATATGTATGTGTTATTATAAGTATATATACATATAAACACATGAATATATATGTATATAAGCATATATATTTACAGGGAACACACAGTTCCCATAAACCGCAATGTAAAAGCACTTTTCAGTGCCGCTGGTTATTTATCTAACGACCGCAAACGGCACATCTGCCAGTTTGTGGGAATGGGATAAATTAGAGCTCCACTTGTAATCTAGCCCATAATTCAATGGGGCCTATCTATGAAGCTCCAAACGGAGCTTGACGGCCCGTGTTTCTGGCGAGTCTTCAGACAAAGACCACTGCTCCATAACCCTGTCCGCCTGCTCTGAGCAAGTACGATCGGGTTGATTGACACCCCCTGCTGGCAGCGCATTGGCCGCGAATCTGCAGAGGGAGGCGTTGCAGCAGCAGCTCTTGTGAGCTGCTGGTGTGATCCTGAATACGGAGAGCGTATTGCTCTCCGCATTCAGCAATGTCTTGCGGACCTGATCCGCACTACTGTCGGCCTCAATTGGCCTCAATATCTTTACAAAGCCAGTTGGAAAAAAAATCTAAATGGATCATGCACCTTCTTCTCAGCAACCAGTTTGTTGGTACTGTTTTAAGTTAACTTTTGTTATAGTTCAATTACTAAGCTGACATTTCCTCTGACCCTTCAGAGGTCAGGATTCATGCTACATTCTTTATTTCTAATTTTATCCTGTGCTAATGTTTTGATAGTGGTGAGCTATGTAAGAAAATACAAGCATAATTAATGTGACTGAACATTTATATGATAAGTATGTCAATTTATTTTTGAAGGTGACATAAAATGCTTGTTAAAGTGAGCTTGACAAAGGCCCAGAACGGGCTGAAACGCGTTGCTCCGCCCACTTTTCCACTACACAGGTGATTGGAACTGACTTCCAGCGTCTACACTGCATGGAGACTCAGAGCATAAGCGGGTCTGTTTGGTGCGAGTGCTGCTACAGATTTCAAAGACAGGAGAGATTGTGGTGACCTATCCTCCGACTACCAAAGGAAGGAGGGATTGCAGTGATCTATCCTCGGACCGCTATAGAGAGACAGCTGGGACTTCAGAGAACCTTTTCGGTGTAAGTAATAAGTGAACACCTTAAATTTGTCTCTCTTCCTGTCTGTTGATTTGGATCTTCAATCTCGTTACAACTTCGGATAACATTAACCTCCAGCTGACGTGGATCTTCTTTGGCTCATATCGGGATCTTTGTTTTGCCTAAAAATAGCCATTATTAGTAGTGGTTGTTTTATTTATTGCTACTTTATTTATTGCTAATTTAATTTATTTTATTTATTGTTGTTTGTTAAATAGGGAGATTATGTTTTATTGATACTACATTTTGCCAAACGCCTGATCAGTGTGTTTTAGAAAGTTTTGTTTTTAAATTGGATGTATGACAAGATTGTAATAATAAAAACCTGTTTATTTTTTATTTGCACTACTGCTCTCTTTGACCGATTTGAGCAATTCATTTCTAAACACATTTTTAAACAAATTTATTGATGTGTCGGATCTGCCATTAAATATGGATTATGTAATATAGAATTCTATTTACACGAGTGTTTAAGGATACACATAATACGTTTAAGGATACATAAAGATTGAACACATCCATTTTAGGATTCCTTCACTAGCAATTTTACCATTTTCACATAAGTTGGTTTATTTTCTTATAGTACAAATAATATAGACTTTCGCTCTACCAATTTAAGCTATATTTTAGCGCCAGGGGTTTTAATAGTGATATTTTTATTACTATTGTGTGAGTGTATTCTGATTTGTGGAGTCTGAGGAAACTCCTTTTACCCAGTGGTTTATTGGTAATTATCCCAGCGCAGATTGAACATACCCTTTCTCAGATTCTAACCTTGAACAAACAGATATTAGGAATAAAAAAATAAAGTTTTAGGGATATTTTGAAATCCTGTTTCCTTTTATAACGTAGATAAAAAAACCTGTCAATATGGAAAAGTGTTCCTTGTCGCATATTTATGTTTATGAAATAGCTTTATCTGTTAATTGAAAAACAACAACCCAAGGAAATTAGCTGAGTTTGCAGGGAGAGCAGACCTCATTAGCTTATACCAATACTTAGAGAAAACAAAATACTTCATCCTGAAAGCTCCTTTACTTGTTTAAAGCATTCGCCGTTCTGTGCTGCTAAGGCAGCACACGGCAGATTGCTGTTTTGCTAGAGAGGTGACGTTTTCACCTCTTAGCCAATGGCTGTGCGGGAAATCCGGCTTGCTGCCCTTTGGAGACCGATTTGCTGCACGCGATTTGCTAAGAAGTGGAAATGTCACCTCTTAGCAAAACAGCAATCTGCCGTGGGCTGCCTGAGCATCTCAGACCGACGAATGCTTGAAACAAGTAAAAGACCTTTCAGCATGAAGTATTTTATATTTCATTAAATGAAAGACACCTTTATTTGCTTCAACGGTCAATCCTAGCATTTCACATAGCTAGGTTTGACTTTCACTTTAAAGGACACTGTACAAGGTTAGTCTATAAAACTAGCTGAAGTGTACGACTTTACATTTTGTATGAAGTATTACATGGGTAGAAAGTTGGATGGCAGCAAGAAGTTTATTATTAACAAGTTACTTCACTTCTTTATAGAAAGAATAACTACAATATGTCAGATTCCTCCAGCAGAAGTGGTAAGAAAAATAATTCAGGGGTTTTGTGATACTCAAGAGGCTTTCTTGAGAATAATTTAAGCCTAGATTATTGATATAATATTGCCACTAGAAGGAGGCACAGATAATCAAACCTCAAGATATTTTTTAAAATTCCTCCCAACTCACTAGTACCTCATTCTTGTTTTTGCCTCTTCTGGAGGAAGGTGAAGAATGAAGATGTGTATTTAATTCTTCAGGGAGAGTGGTTCTCAGATTACGTTGAGGCCCATTTCCCCTCAGAGTGCAGCTCTTTGATGGAGGTATGTTTTTGGATTATGGGTAGCGGCATACTTTTTACCTGTTTTAGTCACAAGCCTTACATGAGTTTTACAGGGACTTGCTCTTTGCCATTTTCTGTTGGGCTGTCAATATACCCATATTCCAGATCCTCTGCAGTTATGTTTCCGCACTGGTTTGGCTTCCTATTGGTTTCCATTAGTAGTAGGGTGCCTATTGGAAAGTACTATATTTGTATTATTTGGCACTCTATAAGCCTCTTGTTTGTTGTATGTATGTATGTATATATATCAATACAGTATATATTCAATATATGCATTTTTTCATAGTCTTCTTTTTTCCTGTTTTATTTTCATATATATATATTCTTTCATATATTTTTTAATTTCATTTATTTTTTAATTTCATTTATATATCTTTTTTATTTCAATATACTGTATTTATTTTATTTATTTTATTTCATTTCATTATATATATTTTCAATTTATTCATTCCCTCACTATTTTTTAAAACCATTTTTTATTTTATTTATTTATTTATTTACATATCTTCACTGCTTATTTTTCCCACATTGTTTTTTTTTAAATGTTTTTTTTAAATGTTTTTTTTTATTTGTCCAATTTTATTTTATTTGTCCAGTTTTCCAAACAAATAATGCACAATTGTGTTTAGGAAAATTCATCAGGGACTCCTAGCCAGCAGGAGTCCCTAGATCTACCCTCTATATTTGGCCACAATATAATTATTATTTTTTTATTATTATCAGGTATTTGTAGAGCACCAACAGTTTCCACAATGCTATGAACATAGGTGGTATATAAAAACGATTACAGGGATCAAATGGGGAGAGAGGGTCCTGCCGAGAGTTGCACTGTTGTAGTCGGCTCTTATGAAGGAGAACTACAAACAGCTGGGCTCATAGGCTTACATGCTATGGGGTTTTAGGGGATAGTAGTGGAGATAGGAAGGTTAGTGTAGGTTGTAAGCGTCCCTGAATAGTAGAGTCTTCAGGGAGCACTTGAAGCTTTTGAAACTAGGGGAGATTCTTGTGGAGCGAGGCAGAGAGTTCCATAAAATGGGAGCCAATCTGGAGAAATCTTGTAGACGGGAATGTGAGGAGGTAACAAGAGAGGAGGAGACTGGAGAGTAGGAGATCATTCATGAGCGGAGTGAAAGGGACGGGAGGGAGAGTATCTGGAGACAAGGTCTGAGATGTAGGGGGGAGCAGTGCAATTGAGGGCTCTGTGTTACAGTTAGTGACATGGGTTAGCAAGGAAGGAGATAGTTCTGGTGCAGAGAGGTAGATTTGGGTATCGTCGGCATACAAATGATAATGAAACCCGTGGGACTTTATTAAGGAACTTAGTGAGGATGTGTAGATTGAGAAGAGAAGGGGACCGAAGACAGAGCCTTGCGGTTCCCCAACAGAAAGTGGTAACAGGGCAGAGGATGCCCCAGAGAAGGCTACCCTAAAGGTACGGTTAGACAGATAGGAAGAGAACCAAGAAAGAGCTGTGTCACAGATGCCGAAGGATTGGAGGGTATGGAGCAAAAGAGGGTGGTCGACAATATCAAAGACTGCAGACAGATCAAGGAGAATAAGTAGAGAGAAGTGGCCTTTTGATTTGCTGTAAGTAGGTCATTGGTAACCTTAACAATTGCTGTCTCTGTTGAGTGAAGGTTATGTAGGTTAGATAGCAATATTGGACATATAATAGACAATTTGATTATTTAATGGTGACATATACAAGTGTTCACCTATCTGTGTATATCTGTTGGTTATTACAATATTAAACTATAAATGAACTATTTGAAATCTTGGATTTCTTAAAAGTTGTTATCTGAGATTTATTGTAAAAATGAATAGAATGTGGAATCAATAGAGTATATATTTTATCATTCCGCCATATATACAAAATTGATATGTATTTATCTGTGAAGCCATCTATGTGATTATAAACTGAATAGGAAATATATGTTATTGTGAATAATCATATATATGTATCTTTATAGAGACTGTTTTTGCATGTATAACAAACATTGTTGAAGTTGAGATAAACATATGTATTTTTTCTGTTATGTAAAAATTTGAAGTTTAACAGCTGATTGAAAATAGAAGTTTAGGTTGTCAATCAAAAACTAATCGAGATCATATTGGCTATCGTCAAATGGGAAGCTTCTTCCCCCTTTTTTTTCCAATACATGACAAAAGATGATACCGTGCAAGACAACATGTATGTGTATTCACAACTATTGAGGTTTTCCTTTGTATATCCGTGGTTAGCAAATATCAATTGAGTTGTTATATGTATATTTATACAACCCTCTTGATGTTCGATAAATTGGAACTTAACATCTAAATCCAAAATGGAGTTTTAAGATGTCAATCATAGAATGAGCAAGACCTGATTGGTTATCGACAAACCGGAAGTTAGACCCTTTTGGCATTATATAGCAGTAAGCGGTGTCACACTAACTATACACCTGAGAAAGGGGTGTGACCCAGAAACGCATTGTGAGTATTTACAGGTTTAGTCTGGCTAGACTAATGTGCCACTATTTGCTGCTATAACCTTTTTTAATTTTTTTAATTTTTTTTAATTTTTACATTTTAACTGTGTTTGATGTAGACATTTTTTATCAATTCCCTTTGTGTTTAACGACCATCACACACTCAAATTCTATAGTCACATGATTGTGTATAGGATCCAATTTGCATATTGCATAAATTATGTGTCTCAAGCTGTAAGATAGTTAAGACATCTTTACTGTTTCATGTAATGTATGCTTTGGTGTGTTTTCTTTGTAACAATTTAATTTTTTGCAACAAATGTACACTTTGTTGTTTTTATGAATAAAATACTCTATTTTTAACTTACACATTTGTCACATTGATTTTCATTTAGAGCTGTTAAGTGTGTAAACTTTTTGCTATTTTTATTTATAACAGCTGCTAAACTTAAATAACAAATTACAAATATCAGCACATATATATTGGTGTTTTCTAAAGAGTGGCGCTCTCATATATTCACACATACATACTGTATATATATATATATATATATATATATATATATATATATATATATATATATTGCCTTGGGACAGTTATATATTTTTTGCTAATTCTGCTTTAAAACTATTCTTCTAGTACTAAGCCTGTTATTAATCCAATTTCTCCTCTTTGGAATCTAAATTTTGGCTAAATTTGGTTTTGAAGATTTTGCAGGCTCCTCCTTTTGAGCCTATGCATAAAGGGGTATTATGTTTCTTTCTTGGAAGGATTTGTTTGGTTATTTATCTTCTAGAAGAGTCTCTGAGTTATCTTCTCTTTCATGTGATCCTCCTGATCTAATTTTTCATCAGGATAAGGCAGTTTTAAGGACTGAATTTCACTTCTTACCTAAGGTTGTGTCTTCAGATAATATAAGTTGGGAAATAGTTGACCCTTCTTTGTGTCCTAATTCCAAGAATTCTTCAGAGAGACTTCCACATTATTTGGATGCCATTGGAGCATTGAAGTATTATGTTGATGCTACTAAAGATTTCAGACAAACTTCTAGTTTGTTTGTTCATTTTTCTGGTTCCAGGAAATGGCAGGAAGTTTCTGCCGTTTCTTTTGTTTCTTGGTGGAAACATTTGATTCATAAGGCTTATTTGGAGGCAGGTCAGCCTCCACCTTAATAGATTACTGCTCATTTTACTAGATCAGTTGCCACTTCTTAGGCTTTCAAGAATGAGGCCTCAGTTGACCAAATTGCAAGTACTTGGTCATACTTTTGCTAAATTCTACCATTTTGATGTTTTTGCTTCTTCTGAGGCAGCTTTGGTAGGAAACTTCTTCAGGCAGGAGTAATGGATTGTGGACTTTCACCACAATAAAATAAATTAATTTATCAGTTAAGCATAATTTTTTCTTCCCATGGGAAGTAATATAAGAGGGATACCTTAGGTGTTGGGGTGTTTAAAGTGAAGATGAGGTCGTGCAAATGCGAGTTCAGTGGTACTTGATAACTTAGGCATATAGTAGGTATAAGAGACTAGCACCTAGATTACGAGTTGTGCATTCGTGTTTTAAGGCTGAAAAAATGGCAATTTCAGCTTTACAACAGCACCACAGTCATTACAAGTCTTGTCAGTATAGCTGTACCGCAAGCCTTTTAGCCTGTACCGCAACGTCAGTCCCACACGCGTAAAAATGAAGTTTTTTAATGGGACTTCCATAGCGCAGCCATTACGAGTTTTGCGGTAAGGCTAAAAAGCTTGAGTTGCAGCCTATACCAACAAGATCCATTCCACAATCTGAGAGCAGTAGTTATGAGTTTTACGCAACTAAACTGTTACATAAAACTCATACCTAATCTGTCACAAATTACACTAACACCCATAAACTACCTATTAACCCCTAAACCGAGGCCCTCCCGCATCGCAAATACTATATTAAATTTATTAACCCCTAATCGTCCGCTCCCGACATCGCCGCCACTAAAAAAAATATTAACCCCTATTCCGCCGCTCCCCGACATCGTCACCACTATCATAAAGTTATTAACCCCTAAACCGCCACTCTCCTGCATCACAAACACTATTTAAATATTATTAACCCCTAATCTGCCGCCGGCCCACATTGCCCCCACTATACTAAAGTTATTAAGCACTACACCCGCCGCAACTATAATAAACCTATTAACCCCTAAACCGCAAGCTCCCACAGTGAAATATACTAAATTAAACTATTAACCCCTAAACCGAAAGACCCCCACATTGCAATAAACTAATTTAAACTAGTAACACCTAAACCTAACGCCCCCTAACTTTAGATTAAAATTACAATTTCCCTATCTTAAATTAAAATGTACCTGTCAAATTAAAAAACTAAGTTTAAACTAACAATTAAACTAATACAACCATTAAACTAAAATTAAGCTAACTACCAATTAAATTAAACTAAAATACACATTAAAAAAATCCTTACAAAGTATCTAATTACAAAAAATAAATTACGAAAAGTAACAAACGAAATTATCCAAAATATAAAAGAATTACACCTAATCTAATAGCCCTATCAAAATAATCCCCCCCCCCCCCAAATAAGAAAACCCTAGCCTACAATAAACTACTAATAGCCCTTAAAAGGGCCTTTTTTAGGGCATTGCCATAAGTTAAACAGCTCTTTTACCTGTAAAAAAAAATTACAATGACCCCCCAAAAATAAAACCCACCACCCAACCAACTCCCCAAAATAAAAAACCTAACTCTAAAAAAAACCTAAGCTACCCATTGCCCTGAAAAGGGCATTTTTATGGGCATTGCCCTTAAAGGGGCATTTAGCTCTTTTACAAGCACAAACCCTAAACTAAAAAAACTCACCCAAAAAACCCTTAAAAAAACCTATCACTAACCCCCAAAGATCCACTTACAGTTTTTGAAGTCCCACTTGAATGATCTTCATCCAGGTGGTGAAGTCCTCATCTAGGCGGCGAGAAGTCTTCATCCAGATGGCCTCTTCTATCTTCACCCAGGCGGAGAAGTCCTCATCCAGGCTGCGAGAAGTCTTTATCCAGACGGCTTCTTCTATCTTCAATGCAAGGTATGCGATTCAAGACGGCATCCCTTGCATTCCGATTGGCTGAAAATTTTGAATCAGCCAACAGGAATTCGAGCTGCTAAAATCCTATTGACTGTTCAAATCAGTCAATAGGATTTAAGCAGCTCTCATTCTATTGGATGATTCGTTATCCAATAGAATGAGAGTTGCTTAAATCCTATTGGTTGATTTGAACAGCCAATAGGATTTTAGAAGCTCTAATTCTATTGGATGATGAATCATCCAATAGAATGAGAGCTGCTTAAATCCTATTGACTGATTTGAACAGTCAATAGGATTTTAGCAGCTCGAATTCCTGTTGGCTGATTCAAATTTTTCAGCCAATAGGAATGCAAGGAACGCCATCTTGAATCGCATACCTTGCATTGAAGATTCAGTGTACAACGGCGACCGTATGAAGAGGATGCTCTGCACCGGATGTCTTCAGGATGGACCTGCTCCACACCACCGGGATCAAGATAGAAGATGCTGCCTGGATGAAGATAGAAGAGGTCGCCTGGATGAAGACTTCTCGCCGCCTGGATGAGGACTTCGCCGCCTGCATGAAGATAGAAGAGGCCGCTAGATGAAGACATTTAGCCGCCTGGATGAAGATCATTCAAGCGGGACTTCAAAAACTGTAAGTGGATCGTCGGGGGTTAGTGATAGGTTTTTTAAAGGATTTTTTGGGTGTTTTTTTTTTAGATTAGGGTTTGGGCAGCAAAAAAGCTAAATGCCCATCCAAATTCCCTTTTCAGGCCAATGGGTAGATTAGGTTTTTTAGATAGTTTTTTTTAATTTTGTGGATTTGGGGGGGGGGGTTGTAATGTTAGTGGGGGTTTTTTAGAAAAAGAGCTGATATATTTAGGGCAATGACCTACAAAAGGCCCTTTTTATTCTAAATTAAGTTTTTTATTTTGGGGTGTTATTTTTATGGGTATTAGAATAGGCATAATTTTTATTATTTTTGTTATTTTGTGTAATGTATTTTTTTTTTTGGGGGGTGGGTTTTTATTTTTAGATTAGGGCTTGGGCAGCAAAAGAGATAAATGCCATTTTAAGGACAATGCCCATACAAATGCCCTTTTCAGGGCAATGGGTAGATTAGGTTACTTTATTTTTATTTTAGGGGGTGTGAGTTTGTATACTGTTAGGGGGTGCTTGTTCTGTAGCAAAAGAGCTGTCAACTTTAGGGCAATGCCCTACAAAAGGCCCTTTTAAGGGTCCTTGGTAGTTTATTATAGATTAGGGTTTTTTTTTATTTTTTTAAAGGGTATTAGAATAGGAATGATTTTTATTGTTTTGTATAATTTCGTTTGTTATTTTTTGTAATGATAGGTTTTTATTTTTTGTAATGTTAGGTTTTAGTGTAAGTCAGCTTAGGTTTTATTTCACAGGTAAATTTGTATTTATTTTAACTAGGTAGTTAGTAAATAGATAATAACTATTTACTAACTAGTCTACCTAGTTAAAATAAATACAAACTTACCTGTGAAATAAAAACCTAAGCGAACTACAATATAACTATTAGTTATATTGTAGCTAGCTTAGGTTTTATTTCACAGGTAAGTTTGTATTTAGTTTTAAATAGTTATTATTTAGTTAATAATTGTAACGTTAGGGTTAGGTTTATGGTTAGGTTTAGGGGTTAATATAGTTTAATTTAGGTTTTTACGATATGGGGGGCTGGCGGTTTAGGGGTTAATAGGTTTATTTAGTGTTAGTGATGTGGGAGGCCAGAGGTTTAGGGGTTAATATCTTTATTTAGTGGTGGTGATGTCGAGGAGCGGCGGAATAGTGGTTAATAACTTTAATATAGTGGCGACGATGTTAGGGTGCCGCGGAATAGGGATTAATAATTTTAGTATAGTGGCGGTGATATCGGGAGCGGCAGTATAGGGGTTAATAGTTTTATTTAGATGGTGGCGATATTGGGGGAGGCAGATTAGGGGTGTTTAGACTCGTGGTTTATGTTTGGGTGTTAGGTTTAAACGTAACTTTTATTTTCCCTATAGACATCAATGGGGCTGCGTTACAGAGCTTTTCATTCCGCGATCGCAGGTATTAGGCTTTTTTTTAGCCTGCTCTCCCCATTGATGTCTATGGGGGAAGCGTGCACGAGCACGTCACAACAGCGCTGGGATTGTGTGCGGTATGGAGCTCAACGCAACCATATCGCACGCACAAGCCGGCTGTTTGAAAACTTGTAATAGCTGCGTTATAATGGGTTAAATAACGTAACTTTTGTTGCATTCGTTAATTTCCCTATAGCGTGCATAACTCGTTATCTAGCTGTAGATTAGCACAAGTAAAATTATATAAAACTATACAGTAAAATCATAATAGTTCTGCACAGTAATATTTTTTCATTATTAGAACATTGTTAATGACAGGTTGATTCCAAGACTTGTAATAGTTTCCATTTGACAGTTACTTTTACTTCTGTGACATTTCCCAATAATTTTTTTAATGAAACTGTTAAATTTAATTTTTAAGTATCATTAATGAGTCACTGTGTGTGACACTTTCCAACTATAGGTTTTCACTGATTGTCATTTGAACAATAGTTAAACCTGCATAAAATTAAATGTATTTTGAAGAATTGAGGCTAAGAATTTCACACATATGGCTAGATTTAGAGTTTTGTCGGTAACGACCCGCGTAGCTAACGCTGGCTTTTTTCTGGCCGCACCTTTAAAATAACTCTGGTATTGAGAGTCCACAGAATGGCTGCGTTAGGCTCCAAAAAATGAGCGTACAGCATATTTAACACCACTGAAACTCTCGATACCAGAGTTGCTTACGGAAGCGGCCAGCTTCAAAAACGTGCTCGTGCATGATTCCCCCATAGGAAACAATGGGGCTGTTGGAGCTGAAAATAAACCTAACACCTGCAAAAAAGCTGCGTTCAGCTCCTAACGCAGCCCCATTGTTTGCTATGGGGAAACACTTCCTACGTCTGCACCTAACACTCTAACATGTACCCCGAGTCTAAACACCCCTAACCTTACACTTATTAACCCCTATTCTGCCGCCCCCGCTATCGCTGACCCCTGTATATTATTTTTAACCCCTAATCTGCCGCTCCGTAAACCGCCGCTACTTACATTATCCCTATGTACCCCTAATCTGCTGCCCCTAACACCGCCGACCCCTATATTATATTTATTAACCCCTAATCTGCCCCCCACAACGTCGCCTCCCCCTGCCTACACTTATTAACCCCTAATCTGCCGAGCGGACCGCACCGCTATTATTATAAAGTTATTAACCCCTAATCCGCCTCACTAACCCTATAATAAATAGTATTAACCCCTAATCTGCCCTCCCGAACATCGCCGACACCTAACTTCAAACATTAACCCCTAATCTGCCGACTGGAGCTCACCGCTATTCTAATAAATGTATTAACCCCTAAAGCTAAGTCTAACCCTAACACTACCCCCCTAAGTTAAATATAATTTACATCTAACAAAATTAATTAAAATACTTACCTGTAAAATAAATCCTAATATAGCTACAATATAAATTATATTTATATTATAGCTATTTTAGGATTTATATTTATTTTACAGGTAACTTTGTATTTATTTTAACCAGGTACAATAGCTATTAAATAGTTAAGAACTATTTAATAGCTAAAATAGTTAAAATAATTACAAATTTACCTGTAAAATAAATCCTAACCTAAGTTAAATTAAATAAAATACTTATAATTATCTACAATTAAACCTAACACTACACTATCAATAAATAAATTAAATACAATTCCTACAAATAAATACAATGAAATAAACTAACTAAAGTACAAAAAATAAAAAAGAACTAAGTTACAAAAATAAAAAAATATTTACAAACATTAGAAAAATATTACAACAATTTTAAACTAATTACACCTACTCTAAGCCCCCTAATAAAATAACAAAAAAACCCAAAATAAAAAAAGCCCTACCCTATTCTAAATTACTAAAGTTCAAAGCTCTTTTACCTTACCAGCCCTGAACAGGGCCCTTTGCGGGGCATGCCCCAAGAAATTTAGCTCTTTTGCCTGTAAAAAAAAACATACAATACCCCCTCCCCCCAACATTACAACCCACCACCCACATACCCCTAATCTAACCCAAACCCCCCTTAAATAAACCTAACACTAAGCCCCTGAAGATCTTCCTACCTTATCTTCACCATACCAGGTTCACCGATCGATCCAGAAGAGCTCCTCCGATGTCCTGATCCAAGCCCAAGCGGGGGGCTAAAGAGGTCCATGATCCGGCTGAAGTCATCATCCAAGCGGGAGCTGAAGAGGTCCATGATCCGGCTGAAGTCTTCATCCAAGCGGGAGCTGAAGAGGTCCATGATCCGGCTGAAGTCTTCTATCAACGGCATCTTCAATCTTCTTTCTTCGGGAGCCATCATCTTCCATCCGACGCGGAACATCCTCTTCTCCCGACGCCTACTCGCCGAATGACAGTTCCTTTAAATGACGTCATCCAAGATGGCGTCCCTCGAATTCCGATTGGCTGATAGGATTCTATCAGCCAATCGGAATTAAGGTAGGAATATTCTGATTGGCTAATGGAATCAGCAAATCAGAATCAAGTTCAATCCAATTGGCTGATAGAATCCTATCCGGCTGAAGTCATCTTCATCCAAGAAGAAGCCTTTAAATGACGTCATCCAAGATGGCGTCCCTCGAATTCCGATTGGCCGATAGGATTCAATCAGCCAATCGGATTGAACTTGATTCTGATTGGCTGATTCCATCAGCCAATCAGAATATTCCTACCTTAATTCAGATTGGCTGATAGAATCCTATCAGAGAGCTCTTCTGGATCGATCGGTGAACCTGGTATGGTGAAGATAAGGTAGGAAGATCTTCAGGGGCTTAGTGTTAGGTTTATTTAAGGGGGGTTAGATTAGGGGTATGTGGGTGGTGGGTTGTAATGTTGGGGGGGGTATTGTATGTTTTTTTTACAGGCAAAAGAGCTGAATTTCTTGGGCCATGCCCCGCAAAGGGCCCTGTTCAGGGCTGGTAAGGTAAAAGAGCTTTGAACTGTAGTAATTTAGAATAGGGTAGGGCATTTTTTTATTTTGGGGGGTTTTGTTATTTTATTAGGGGGCTTAGAGTAGGTGTAATTAGTTTAAAATTGTTGTAATATTTTTCTAATGTTTGTAAATATTTTTTTATTTTTTTGTAACTTACTTCTTTTTTATTTTTTGTACTTTAGTTAGTTTATTTCATTGTATTTATTTGTAGGAATTGTATTTAATTTATTTATTGATAGTGTAGTGTTAGGTTTAATTGTAGATAATTATAGGTATTTTATTTAATTTATTTATTGATAGTGTAGTGTTAGGTTTAATTGTAACTTAGGTTAAGATTTATTTTACAGGTAAATTTGTAATTATTTGAACTATTTTAGCTATTAAATAGTTCTTAACTATTTAATAGCTATTGTACCTGGTTAAAATAAATACAAAGTTACCTGTAAAATAAATATAAATACTAAAATAGCTATAATATAATTATAATTTATATTGTAGCTATATTAGGATTTATTTTACAGGTAAGTATTTAGCTTTAAATAGGAATAATTTATTTAAGAAGAGTTAATTAATTTCGTTAGATGTAAATTATATTTAACTTAGGGGGGTGTTAGTGTTAGGGTTAGACTTAGCTTTAGGGGTTAATACATTTATTAGAATAGCGGTGAGCTCCAGTCGGCAGATTAGTGGTTAATAATTGAAGTTAGGTGTCGGCGATGTTAGGGAGGGCAGATTAGGGGTTAATACTATTTATTATAGGGTTATTGAGGCGGGAGTGAGGCGGATTAGGGGTTAATAACTTTATTATAGTAGCGGTGCGGTCCGGTCGGCAGATTAGGGGTTAATAAGTGTAGGCAGGTGGAGGCGACGTTGAGGGGGGCAGATTAGGGGTTAATAAATATAATATAGGGGTCGGCGGTGTTAGGGGCAGCAGATTAGGGGTACATAAGTATAACATAGGTGGCGGTCGGCAGATTAATGGTTAATTGTTGTAGGTAGCTGGCGGAGACGTTGTGGGGGGCAGTTTAGGGGTTAATAAATATAATATAGGGGTCGGCGGTGTTAGGGGCAGCAGATTAGGGGTACATAAGTATAACGTAGGTGGCGGTCTGCAGATTAGGGGTTAAAAAAATTTAATCGAGTGGCGGCGATGTGGGGGGGGGGGGCTCAGTTTAGGGGTACATAGGTAGTTTATGGGTGTTAGTGTACTTTAGAGTACAGTAGTTAAGAGCTTTATGAACCGGCGTTAGCCCAGAAAGCTCTTAACTACTGACTTTTTTCTGCGGCTGGAGTTTTGTCGTTAGATTTCTAACGCTCACTTCAGACACGACTCTAAATACCGTAGTTAGAAAGATCCCATTGAAAAGATAGGATACGCAATTGACGTAAGGGGATCTGCGGTATGGAAAAGTCGCGGCTGAAAAGTGAGCGTTAGACCCTTTTTTGAATTACTCCAAATACCGGCGGTAGCCTAAAACCAGCGTGAGGAGCCTCTAACGCTGGTTTTCACGGCTACCGCCAAATTCCAAATCTAGGCCATAGATTGCAGATTATTGAGCTAAGCAGTTAATGTAATGAACTCTTTAAGTATCAACTAACTGATTACATTGAGTCTAGGGGATATGATGTGCTGCTCTATGGATTTCAAATCAATTAAAACAAGAACATGTAGTAATGTTATGGCAGATTCTAACCTTGAACAACAGATATTAGGAATAAAATATAAAGTTTAAGGGATATTTTAATAGCCTGGATCCTTTTATAACGTATATAAAATCTTGTCAATATGGAAAATTGTTCCTTATGACATATTTATGTTTATGAAATAGCTATTTTAAATAGTTAATTAAAAAATACAACCCAATGAAATTAGCTGATTTTGCAGGGAGACCAGACCTTATTAACTTATCTATCTATATTTACACAAAACAAATACAAATACTTAGAGAAAACAATGAAAATTAAGATTTTAGTACCTCTCTGTCTAACCCCTGACTTGGAGGGTGTATTTATTTTATATTTGTTTACATAGTATTTTTATAACTAGTGCCAAATTACAAAATTAAGGTAAAGGATAAATCTATAAACAATGTAATTCAAGTTTAAACTAATTTGCTATCTTTATTGTGTAAATTATACTCTATATGCAGCTTTTAATACTTGTGCCCAACCAACAAGCAAGTAACATTTAGTAACCAAGGAAACAAAAAAGCCACGCTAAAAAGCTAGATTTTATTTCTTAATTTATTCCATTATCTTAAAACATGTGTGAATTAAAATCTATTTAGGTAACACTGTTATAAAAGACAAAATATAACACAGTATCACATCATGTATCAAAGTCCTTACACAGCAAAAAAAGTCTTGTTGCAAACACAATTTTCAAGTTATAACTTCCATAAAATACTTGTGATAGTTAGCTACCAATATGTACACTGTTTCTGAGAATCCTCCCAACCGTTCACAGACTTAATAAATATTTCTTTCATGTAAGTGGCAAGAGTCCATGAGCTAGTGACGTATGGGATATGCATTCCTACCAGGAGGGGGCAAAGTTTCCCAAACCTCAAAATGCCTATAAATACACCTCCCACCTCACTCATACCTTAGTTTTAAAAGCTTTACCTCTCATGGAGGTTGTGAAGCAAGTTGTGCTTGATTTTCTTCTGTAATAGGTGCTTCTAAGCATATTGAAGCCCAGTTCCTCTCAAAGTACAGTGTTTGTCTGAGGGATGTGAAGGGAGTATTGCCTGATGATGCCATGTTTTCACCAAATTTGTTGTATTAAATCTCTCCCTCTTTTGCTCCCTACTCTCATTTGATTCATAGAGGGCTAGGTTGCTTGCTTTTGATTTTACTTTTGTATAAGAATTTTATAATAAGCATTTTTTCCCATTCCTGAAACTGCTATTTTGAGGAAATTGGATATTTTGTTTAAATGTTATTTTTTCTTTTTGTTACATTTTGCAAGATGTCTCAGACTGATCCTGCCTCTGATGTTACTGTAGGAACTAAGCTGCCTGAACACAATTCTTACAAAGCTAAGTGTGTATGTTGTACATTAGCTGATCTTACTTCTTCAGTTCAAATATGTGGCACTTGTTATGAAAAATTACATGCTGATAATTAAATACATCTGCTGTTAATCCTTCACAGTCTAATGTACATGATATTCCTGAAGATATAAAAAATTATATTGCTGCAGCCATAGAGAAGGCTATGACTGCTTTTCCGCCTTCAAATAAACGTAAAAGGTCTCTCCTAACTTCTCATAAATCAGATGAAGTTTGTATTGATCAACAGCATACTGAATAATCTTCTGCTGATGAGGATTTCTCTGGCTTAGAGGATCCTACTTCAGAGACTGAAATTGATAAATCAACTTGTCTTTTTAAGATGAATACATTTGTTCTTTATTAAAGGAAGTATTGTTTACTTTGGGTATTGAGGAATCTAGTCCTCTTGATAACAAGAATAGCAAACGTTTGAATTCTGTTTTTAAAACTTCTGAGGTTACTCCTGAAGTTTTTCCTATTCCAGATGCTATCTCTCATATGTTTAATAAAGAATGGTCTAAGCTTTGCGCTTCTTTTAACCCTTCTTCTAGGTTTAAAAAGCTATATCCTTTACCTGTGGCAAATTTGGAGTTTTGGGAAAAAGTCCCTAAGGTTGATGGGGCTATTTCTACTCTTGCGAAACTTACTACTATTCATCTGGAAGATAGTACTTCTTTTAAGTATCCTTTAGATAGGAAGATTGGATCTTATCTTAGGAAAGCATATTTAGATACTGGCTATATTCTTAGACCTGATATTTATATGGCTGATGTTGCTGCTGCTTCAACATTGTGGTTGGGCAGTTTAGCTCAACAGTTAACAGATCCTGAATTGTCTAGTATTGTTCTTTTACTTCAACATGCTAATCTTTTCATTTGTGATGCTATATTTGATGTCATTAAGATTGATATTAAATCTATTCTTACTAGAAGAGCTTTATGTCTTAAATCTTGGAATGCTGATATGGTGTCTAAATCTAGATTACTATCTTTATCATTTCAGGGTAGTAATTTATTTTATCTTCACTATCACCGGTGGAAAGGGAGTTTTTGTGCCCCAATATAAGAAATCTAAGGGTAAATTTAAAGCTCCCAATTGTTTTCGTTCCTTTCATCAGAATAGAGAACAAAAGACCTCTCCTTCCCCTAAGGCCTCTGGCTCTAATTGGAGACCATCTCCAAATTGGAAACCATATCCAGCCAAGACTGTATGAAGGTGTGGCCCTCAAACCAGTTTAACTGGTGGGGGGCAGATTAAAATTGTTTCAACACATTTGGACAGTTTCTGTTCAAAATCAGTGGTTTCAGAATATTGTTACTCAGGGGTATCAAATAGGTTTCAGAATAAGACCACCCATGGGAAGATTCTTTCTTTCTCATGTTCCAACAAACCCTGTGAAGGCTCAGGCTTTTCAGAAGTGTGTTTCAGACCTAGAGCTTTTAGGGGTGATTGTTCCAGTTCCTCTGCAGGAACAAGGCTGGGGTTTTTATTCAAATCTATTTATTGTCCCAAAGAAAGAAGATTAGTTCAGACCAATTCTGGATCTGAAATTTTTAAATTGTTTTGTAAGAGTCCCAACTTTTAAGATGGTGACTATAAGGACTATTCTGCCTTTTGTTCAGCAAGGTAATTTCATGTCCACAATAGACTTACAGGACGCTTATCTTTACATTACAATTCATCCAGACCACTATTGTTTTCTGAGATTCTCTTTTCTAGACAAGCATTACCAATTTGTTGTTCTTCTGTTTGGTCTAGTGACAGCTCCAAGAATCTTTTCGAAGGTTCTTGGTGCCCTTCTATCTGTAATCAGAGAGTAGGGTATTGCGGTGTTTCCTTATTTGGACGATATCTTGGTACTAGCTCAATCTTTTCATTTAGCACAATCTCACACAAAATAACTAGTGTGGTTTCTTCAAAAACATGGTTGGAGGATAAATTTACAAAAGAGTTTCTTGATTCCTAAAACAAGGGACACCTTTTTATGTTTCCAGATAGATTCAGTGTCCATGACTCTTTCTCTGACAGACAAGAGACAAATTAAGTTAGTTTTAGCTTGTCTAAACCTTCAGTCTCTATCATTCCCTTCAGTGGCTATGTGCATGGAAGTTTTAGGTCTCATGACTGCAACATCGGATGCAATTCCCTTTGCTCGTTTTCATATGAGGGCTCTACAGATTTGCATGTTGCACCAATGGTGCAGGGATTATACTCACAACTGATATACTTAAATCCCAACACTCAACTCTCTCTGGCTTGGTGGTTAGACCATCACCATATATCCTTCAAGGAGCCTCATTTGTTCCTCCTACCTGGACTGTGATCACAACAGATGCAAGTCTCAATAAAATGAGATTTTAAATCACTCCCTTTATGTTATTATTTGTGGACTCCACAGCTTGAGTATTAGTTCCCAAGAGTAAAGGATAGTGGACTCTCACCACTTGTAAGAAAGAAAACATAATTTATGCTTACCTGATTAATTTGTTTTATGGTTTTAAGAGTCCACGAGACCCCACCCTTGTGTTTTTCTGGGGTTAGATTTTCCTTCAGAAGATCATTTTATTGCTCCCTTGATGGCTCTTATTCCTTTTTCTTACCTCACTTGCTTGGCTATACGTTAGACTGAGGTATGTGTGAGGTGGGAAGGGTTTTATAGAGCTCTTCAGGTTTTGTAATCTTTGCCTCCTCCTAGTGGTATAGAAGAGTAATTTCCAAGAGAATAGGGTTGTGGCCTGTAACCACCATGAAATACATGAATTTATCAGGTAAGCATAAATTATGATATTTTGCTGAGCGGTTAATTTCCCTTACGTAGTATATTGTGCTAAACGATTAATTTCTCTTACATAGTAGATTGTGCTGAACGCAACGGTTCCTTTCCTTTAGGTAGTATATTGTGTTCAATGTCAATGGTTGTTTTCTCTAATGTAGTATATTGTGCTGAACGGTTAATTTTCCTTAAGTAGTACATTGTGTTGAGTGGTTCATTTGCCTTACATAATATATTGTGCTGAACTGCTCCTTTCCCTTATCTAGTATATTGTGCTCCATGGTTCTTTTTCCTAATGTAGTATATTGTGCTGAATGGTTCATTTCCCTAAAGTAGTATATTGTGCTGAATGGTTCATTTCCCTAAAGTAGTATATTGTGCTGAGCAGTTCCTTTCCCTTATGTAGTATATTGTGCTCAGCGGTTAATTTACCTTACGTAATGTATTGTGCTGAACGGCTCCTTTTCCTTATGTGGTATATTGTGCTGAGCAGTTCCTTTCCCTTATGTAGTATATTGGGCTGAGAGGTTCATTTCCATAATGTAGTATATTGTGCTGAGAGGTTAATTTCCCTTACATAGTATATTTTGCTTAATGATTCATTTCCCTTACAAAGGCCCAGATTACAAGTGGAGCGCCCAAGCGATAAGGAGTTTATTGTGAGTGTTTGCACTCATCAGGTTTACTGCTCAAATTACGAATTGAAAGTAAATGTGATCGCTTGATTTATGCTAGAACGATTACCTCATCCTCAGTGTTCTGGTTAACTGTTTCATGAAACAAAAAAGTGTCACAAAGCACATCAAAAATACATTACAAAGTACACTTACTCTCATAATAACACTATCTTTTAAAAATGATCTAAAACAAATATATGATATGAGGTCTCAGGCAGGCAAAGGGCTTTAACATAGAGATACATACATATACATGTCTAAATATATATATATATATATATATATATATATATATATATATATATATATATATATATATATATATGCAAAACAAGATTAATGCAAACTTCAAAGCGCTAAACCAAATACAAGTAAGATACGTAAAAAAGAATAATTCCCAGTATGCAATATAGGTATAAATAATTCATATATGGTACATGAATATATCTTTCTATTACTATAATTCTATCTGTAGAATCTAAAGTTTAAATGGCTTTACAGGCCATAATTTGTCTGACCATTATTATAAATACCATAATAAAAACCCAAAATGTCTAAAATGCACAGTCCTAGATTTCATCCCGCCTGATAAAAATGGGGGCGACTGTGTCAAAAACTTAAGACAAAGGGAGACCTTTTGGATACACTATTTCAATACCCTGGCACCAGGGGGTTAAAATAAGGCTATTGATATAGTGGCATTTCTATAATTCAATGCAAAGTTTATATCAAACATTGGATCCACCACAACATAAAGCTCCCCTATATATACAAAACTTATAAACATCTAAGTAGTAGCAGTTTTTTTGCGAACAATCCAACTTACTTAGTGGAGATATACTAATAACAAGTTTGAAAATACATGAGTAAAGTTCTCTTAGAATTAATCTATTTGAAATTTGAAACATATCTTTATCTCTCAGGATCCATAATAACAAAAAAGCAGATATATATATATATATATATATATATATATAAAGATATTAACATTCTTTTTTAAATGTTTTATTAAAAGGACATGAAATTTAAATGTTGTTTAAAATTGTATTCTTTACTTGAATCATGAAAGAAAATATTTGGGTTTAGTGTCCCTTTAACTAACGTTAGAAGGTAGTACTACAAATATATACAAAAATAGTAGCACGTTCGCTATTATAAGAAATGTTTCTATAACATGCTGTGCCCATTTTCCCAAATAGAATTAACAGTTTGGCAAGAAACTTCATTTGTTTTAATTTTTAAAAAAACGGCATGCAGAGATATGATAATTGACCAATCAGTGAGCAGATTTGAGACACACACCCTCTCCACGCAATTGGCAGGAGCTTTAAAAAGGAGCCGGTTCATTTACACAACACTCGCCTCTGATGAAAAAGCTTTGTGTTTTTATGGACAATTGAAGTGCCCATTACATACTGCTAACATTTGATTATACACCAGTGTGATACCTCATAGTGATTGAGGTTTAAAATTGTAAGTAGCATTCTGTATTTAAATAAAAAGAGTTACATTTAAAACAGAGTTACGCTATATTATCTCTGTATTCCCTTCCATACTCTGCTATAAACGGACGAGTGGGAAAGTACCTGACATATACAAGTTCCAAGGAGAATCCAAGATCCCCTATCAGAAGGAGAGCCCAGAGCTATCGAGTGTGTTGAATCCGGAAACAGCCAAGATTCTGTCAGACAACGTGCCGCTCACTTACCTCATATGATTGAGGGGCCTGGATGTAAGTAGAATATAAAGCCTTCTTTGGGATACATTGTATCATACACCACTTTAAACTACTCCGGATGCTGGACTAAACAATTAGATCTGGGTCTAATACATTTGTTTTGATTCTGACTTTGAATTTTTGTAGATCGTAAATATTCTTCTGCTACATTGTGGTTAATTTTTGCTACTCAACATCTTTATTTTTATTATTTTCGAAACCATTTAATATTGTGTTCTTTAAACTTTAGATTCTACAGATAGAATTATAGTAACAGAAAGATATATTCATGTACCATATATGAATTATTTATACCTATATTGCATACTGGGAATTATTCTTTTTTACGTATCTTACTTGTATTTGGTTTAGCGCTTTGAAGTTTGCATTAATCTTGTTTTGCATATACTTTTATACTGAGAGGCAGGGCTGAGGGTTCATCTTGTCAGTCATTATCTGCATACATACAGCAGCTTCACCATTGTATTGGGATTTTTAGCGCCTTCCGGTGGTGCCTGTGATTCTCGCAGTCACTACTTTCTCTAAAATCTTTTGTTGTATATATATAAAAAATAGAGAAAATCTGCACTCAGGGATCTAGTGCTAGTACTTGAAAAGGAAGCCCAGGCAGACAGTATAAAGTTAATTATAGCAATAAACCAATGTATAAATATGGTATAATGGAAACACTAAGCAGTTTTATCTCCAAATACAGTGTGTATACAGATTTTATGTTTATATATATATATATATATATATATATATATATATATATATATATATATGTATATATATATATATATATATATATATATATATATATATATATATATATATATACAACCTTGTAGAGGTAAATAATTGCAATAATTACAATAAGTGGCTTTCCAAGCAAGTAAGCAGAGAACGGAGTATATAACTTGCTGTCCACAATAATGTTCAATTATTTCAATACTAGTCCTAAAGCCCGTTCACACGGGCCATTTTTTGCAGTACAGCAGTCCCACCTCTTGCACTCTCTCCCTCCCCCTCTCTTTTGCTCTCTCTCTCCCCCTCTCTTTTGAGCTTTCTCTCTCCCCCCCTCTCTTTTGAGCTCCCTCTCTCCCCCTCTCTTTTGCGTTCTCTCTCTCCCTCTCTCTTTTGCGCTCTCTCTCTCCCCCTTCTCTTTTGCATTCTCTCTCCCCCCTCTCTTTTGAGCTCTCTCCCCATCTCTTTTGAGCTCTCTCCCCCCTCTCTTTTGCACTCTCTCTCTCCCCCTCTCTTTTGCGCTCTCTCTCTCTCCCCCCTCTCTTTTGCGCTCTCTCCTCCCTCTCTTTTGCACTCTCTCCCCCTCTCTTTTCTGCTCTCTCTCCCCCCTCTCTTTTGCGCTCTCTCTCTCCCCCCTCTCTTTTGAGCTCTCTTCCCCCCCCCTCTCTTTTGCGCTCTCTCTCTCCCCCTCTCTTTTGCGTTCTCTCTCCCCCCTCTTTTGAGCTCTCTCCCCATCTCTTTTGAGCTCTCTCTCTCCCCCCTCTCTTTTGCGCTCTCTCTCTCCACCCTCTCTTTTGCACTCTCTCTCTCCCCCTCTCTTTTGTACTCTCTCTCTCCTCCTCTCTTTTGCGCTCTCTCTCCCCCCTCTCTTTTGCGCTCTCTCTCTCCCCACTCTCTTTTGAGCTCTCTTCCCCCCCCTCTCTTTTGCGCTCTCTCTCTCCCCCTCTCTTTTGCGTTCTCTCTCCCCCCTCTTTTGAGCTCTCTCCCCATCTCTTTTGAGCTCTCTCTCTCCCCCCTCTCTTTTGCGCTCTCTCTCTCCACCCTCTCTTTTGCACTCTCTCTCTCCCCCTCTCTTTTGTACTCTCTCTCTCCTCCTCTCTTTTGCGCTCTCTCTCCCCCTCTCTTTTGCGCTCTCTCTCTCCCCCTCTCTTTTACGCTCTCTCTCTCCCCCTCTTTTGCGCTCTCTCCCCCATCTCTTTTGCGCTCTCTCTCCCCTCTCTTTTGCGCTCTCTCCCACCCTTTCTTTTGTGCTCTCTCTCCCCCTCTCTTTTGCGCTCTCTCTCCCCCTCTCTTTTGCGCTCTCTCACCCCCCTTTCTTTTGCGCTCTCTCACCCCCTCTCTTTTGCGCTCTCTCTCCACCCCTCTCTTTTGCGCTCTCTCCACCCTCTCTTTTGCGCTCTTCCCTCCCTTTCTTTTGTGCTCTCTCCCCCTCTCTTTTGCTGTCTCTCTCCCCCCTCTCTTTTGCTGTCTCTCTCCCCCCTCTCTTTTGCTGTCTCTCTCCCCTTCTCTCTTTTGCTGTCTCTCTCCCCCTGTCTCTTGCTGTCTCTCTCCCCCCCCTCTCTCTCTCACCCCTCTCTATCTCTCTCCCCTCTCTCTATCTCTCTCCCATCTTCTATCTATCGCGCGACCGCACCAGGCCACGCCCCTTTCACACCCGACCACGCCCCCTTCACACCCGACCATGCCCCTTCACACTCGGTCACGCCCCCGGTCACGTCCGGCCATGCCCACTTCTACCGCGGCGCAGATCTTCAGCTAGGGACTCAAAGGCCAGGTGTGTTTGTCCTCGTGCTGTCTCTACTGCGCATGACAGCTTCGGACAAACACACTTGGCCTTTTATTATATAGGATGTGACAGTTCCCAAAAAATGCCTGCACTCTCGGCTGCTTCGTCCAAGGTGGGATTATCCTCTTCAAAGAAAAAGATCCTCCCCAATTGCTTACTGAAAAAGATAGAGGGTGGACAAGCGCACAAGTAGGCACTTCTAGTGCAGATCGTTAAGGTGAATTAAATCACTATATGAAGATATACAGATTGCACACTCACGTGATGTAACCTCAATTTATATGAGGTATCAATAGGGCACAGGTGTTAAAGTTGGTCACCGGTCCTTGTAGCTGCTGCTCCAGACTTGTATCCTCCTGTTGGAACTCCTTCAGATAAAACTGCAGGTGCTGCAAACCTTTTTAGGGAATAATCCAGGAGGTGTATAGGGACTAAGTGGAGTCGTATATAGGTGCAAAAAGTGTTTATTTGAGTATAAAATTGGGTATACACAATATACCAATATAATAAAAGAACACAGCTGTATTCATATAAAAGTTACAATAACAATAGTAAAAACACTAAAATAGAAGCACAGGCAGCAGTAAAAACGATTCTCTTATATGTTTGGGTTATCTATTTCTGCCCAACAATGGAAACCGTTTTTACTCTTTGCTGGGAGTGCTTGTGTATTAAACACTGTGTGGAAGCAGATGCAGGTTACTTTATTTCACTGATGGCACTGTTTGCTGTGCGATCCTGTGTTTCACCTGCTCTGCTATATTCACAGTAATGCATTGCGTGTGGCGGGGGCGGAGCCTGACGCGTTTTGCAGCGCTATAGGCTGCTTCATCAGAGGTAGGGGCCGCCCCCTCCTATCTGATTTAAATAGCATTATGTCTTATTGGTTTAACGGTTTGGTCCTCCATATTGGAACCTGGCAAGTGCCCTTCTTATGCTGGTTTTACATTAGTAAAAAACAGATTTGCATAAATCTTTGTACAACTTGCTATTTCGTTTTTGCTTTATGAGCTAAAAGTTTGCTAGCAGTCTAAGAGTGAATATATGTAAGTTAAACTTTTTACACAGGTTTATTCATATTCCTCCTGAGCAGTTTTCTTAATCACATTTCTTTCCCTAGCAAAAAACATTTAGTTCATTTAAAGGGATATACACACATATTGGTTATGTACCAATTCACCTTCTATATGAACTATTTGAAATGCTTATTGTCTCATTTTATATGGAAATCCCCATGAAAATATATACATATGCAAATATGCATTTATATTAATTTTTATATATGCATTTTTATACATTTTTATACAAATTTGTATATATTGCAATTTGCGTTAATATTAATTTATGTATACAATCAGACACCCATAGGATCCACATACCTTCACACTATGCTGAACTTTCTCTTAGTGTGTTACCCATATGTATAGAAAGAAAAAGAAGAAGAAAGGCAAAACCAATCCTATTCTAATTCTGGGGTATTTGTAAACTATAGGAATGCAGCCAGATCTGTATCTTTGTTTAGTCCGTTAGGCTCTAGAGTATTTAATGAATAGATCCAGAATGTTTCACGTTTTCTGAGTGCCAATAATCTGCTGCCTCCTCTCTTGCCAGTGTTTACTTGCTCTATTGCTTTATTAAAAAAACTCTTTGTTGTTTTTATTATGTTCTTTATTAAAATGTTGAATTAGTGGAGTTTTTAAAATACCTTGTTCAATATTTTTCATATGTTCTAGGCATCTAATTTTTAGACCCCTTTTTGTTTGGCCTATATACCTCATAGGTGTATCGCAGTTGCATTCCAACATATACACCACGTAATTAGATTTACAATTCAGAAATTTCTTAATGGGAAATTTTTCCTCTCCTCCTGAAATATGAGCAAAGCAATTTTATTTTTTTGTCCTGTGAGTGTGCTCACAACAGACACAATTCTTCCTCGAACATTTAAAAAAACCTGTAGTCTTTAATATTCCATTTTGCTAAGACTTAGTTCTAGTATCTCTCTTTTTGTTAATAGCACTTGGGGCTAGCATACTCTTTAAATTTTGGTTCTTTTTATATATAACATCGGGTATAATCCCTATCGCTTCTCTTAGTAAGGGATCATTCTGTAGAATTGTCCAATGCTTTTTTAGAATATTCTTGATTTTCCAGTGTCCTTCATTATAGGTGGTTACGAATTTAACTTTACTTATATTTCTATTTATATTTTCCCTTTTATCTTGTATCTTTTTTGCTCTTGTATTGTGTACTAGAGTTTGTCTGTCCAGTATCTTTGTTTTATTGTATGCCCCCTCTATCACAGTATCTGAATAGTTCTTCTCCTTAAATTTTTGTTTTAAAACTTCAGATTCCTTCTCAAAGTCACTCATATTCGTACAATTTCTCCTGAGTCTCTGGAATTGTCCATACGGTATATTCCCTATCCACCTTGGATGGTGTGCACTCCTTGCATCAAGATAGCCATTTGTATCTGTCTCTTTTCTGTATAGTGCACTCTGAATTACACCATCCAAGGTGGACAGAGTGACATCCAAGAACTCAATGTGGGTGTCGCTTATTTTGTCCGTAAATTTCAGGTTCATACTATTGGCATTAAGACCTTCTAAAAATGACTTCCATTCTGTATCCTCTCCTTCCCAGATAATTAGAATGTCATCTATGAACCTGCGCCAGAATTTTACCTGGCTGTGTTTACATTTACTACCTTCGTATATCATATCTTTCTCAAATTCGCCCATATATATGTTGGCAAAATTTGGCGCAAATTTAGTGCCCATGGCCGTGCCTGTTTTTTGCAGGTAGAATTTCTCTTCGAACTGGAAATAATTATTTTCCAGAACGAATCTTATTGAATCTAAAATAAATATTTTTTGATTCTCTGCCATGGTTTCTGTTACTTCTATAGAATGTTTGATTGCTCTTATACCCATATCATGTGGAATTGAAGTATACAGGGCTGTGACATCCAAGGTCGCCCACTTATAGGTAGGTTTCCATTCAAGCCCCTCTATGATTTGTAGAAGGTGTGGTGTGTCTCTAAGGTAGGATTTTAATTCTACTACCATTGGTTTCAGGAATTTATCTATATATTCCTATAAGCGGGAGGTGAGTGAGTCTATGCCCGAGATTATGGGCCTACCTGGGGGTTTCTCTAAGCTTTTATGTATCTTTGGCAAGTAGTAGTATATTGCCATTTGGGGCTCTTGGTTAGATAGATACCTCCATTCACGTTGATTTATGATTTTTTCTTGGTACCCTTGGTTAATAAGCTCCATGTACTGGCACAAAAATATACTAGTAGGATCTTGTTTTAAAACTACATATGTTGTGGAGTCTGCCAGCTGTCTGTAGGCTTCCTGAAGATAATCTTTCCTATATATATGTATAAATATATATTTATGAATGAGAAGAACATATTCTTCTAGGTGAAGAACATTAGAATGGGAAGTATTCATATTTTTATGTCGAGTTAGCACATTAGAGAATATGCGATCGGGTTTGCATGAGAGTTGGGTGTTAGGATTTTTTTCCATTTTTTTTTATATATTAACTTATTTTGGGGAAAACATGAACGCACAAGCAATATTCTAACTTCGCTTTTTGCTCTCGTCGGGGTAGCGCGAGAGTGAAAACAGTTTACTTTCAATTTATAATATGAGCGCAACCCGACTAGCTCAAAAAGCGCAACTTCTAACTCTAGCAGGAGCGTTAATTAGTGCTCCACTTGTCATCTGGCCCTAAGTATATTGTACTGAGCTATTAATTTCCCTTATGAAGTATATTGTGCTGAGCGGTTCCTTTTCCTTACATAGTATATTGTGCTGAGCAGTTCATTTCCCTTACATAGTATATTATGCTGAGTGGTTAATTTACCTTATGTAGTATATTGTGCTGAGCGGTTCATTTCCCTTACGTAGTGTATTATGCTGTGTAGTTAATTTACCTTATGTAGTATATTGTGCTGAGCGGTTCATTTCCCTTACGTAGTGTTCTATGCTGAGAAGTTCATTTACCTTATGTAGTATATTGTGCTCAGCGGTTCATTTCCCTTACGTAGTGCGTTATGCTAAGCAGTTCATTTCCCTTACGTAGTGTATTATGCCGAGTGGTTAATTTACCTCATGTAGTATATTGTGCTGAGCGGTTCATTTCCCTTACGTAGTGTATTATGCTGAGCAGTTCATTTCCCTTATGTAGTATATTGTGCTGAGCAGTTCACTTCCCTTAGGTAGTGTATTATGCTGAGTGGTTCATTTCCCTTATGTAGTATATTGTGCTGAAGGTTTATTTAATACAATTCAGCAGGTGAATCATTGGGAACACATTAAAGGAGAGGGGACAAAAATAACAATACCCTGTCCCTTTAAAAAGGATCAATGTATTCAACTAAGTAACCATGTCAGAGATGTCAGCTAATGAAATAACCTTTCATTTGTGTAATTCTAATAACAACTGTTGGTTACTTTCTGAATATTGCCACCTGAGTGGACAACATATTCATAAGTAAATCTCTTATGAAAATAAATATTGAATACATGCACGCCCATATGATCAATCAGTGTTAATCTGAATATCGTATTACTTTCTGCAGATGGTGTAGTTAATAAGAAATGTCTATGCTCCCCTCTAAGCTGGCTCTGGCACAGTTGTGTGCAGATGTTCATTTATTAGTTTTTGTTGAACAGAATAGCTTATAAAAGGAGTAACATCAATCACCTTCACATAAAAAACATCATTAATTCATTTAAATTCTGAAAGTCTTTACACTACCTATGCGTTTTGTTTTTCAGAAAGGTTTGTAATTATGAATCTATCCATGGAGAAATGCAATTCTCTATAATTTTACAGTCCTGGCAAAACCAATTTAAATTAAATACATTAAAGTGGTCAAGTAGATAAAAAGTAAGTTTGAAGTCAATTAGCATTGTTTGATCTAAAATAACAAAAAAGTAAAATATTTAGGGCAAGATTACAAGTGGCACACTAAAGTTTGCACACGAGCAATATAGGAATATTGTGCCCATACTAATTTGCTCTCATATTACCAGTTGAAAGTAAACATAACCACACAAGCGCAATCAAATTTAATGTGCATCTGGTTAGTGCAACTGATAAGGAATATCGCAATCGCGCTAACTAGTGCACATATTACAAGTTGAAAGTAAACAGTTGCGCTCGAGGGCGAACAGAATTTGCTCTCAATGGATTAGCGTGCCTGAAGACCTAGTGTAAAGTGTAAGGGTTTTAAAAAAAAATATTCACCAAATACATCAAAAACACATTCAAATAAACTATTACACTTATATATATACTTTCTGATAAAAATATTTAATATAAATATTATATTTTTTAAAAAGGCTAAAAGTAACAAGGTATTTAACTGGAAAGGGCTACAATATATATATATATATATATATATATATATATATATATTTTTCAACGTTGCCTTGGGGGTCTCAGGGACTTGTCCTTTACCTCTGCCTGTTGGTTCATCGATATACTCCTATTTCAGTTATGTTTCAGCACTGGCCTTGGCTTCCTACTGGTTTCCTCCAGTAGCAGAGTGCCTTTGGGTAGGTACTATATTTTTATGTATTTGGCACTCTATAAGCCGTTTAGATTATCTCTATATATACTGTTATATATGTACATATATATTGGGACAATTATATATAAATGTTGTTTTTTTATATTTTCACTTTAAAAATGTGAATATGTTTAATTTCAACCATGTCATTTTTTCACGCGCATACTTTTTTGATGCTTTAGCGTTTTCAAGTGCGTATTTTGACACACACAGGCGTCCTGTTTTTGTCGCACATTGACTTTTTTTTAGCCTTCTGTTCTGCGGGCGTTGGCATGATAGTGTGCATACTTTTTGCCGCCCTTTTCTATTATATATGATGTAAGTTTAATGTGCACCTCACTTTACAAGTGTGCTGTCTGGATGCAAGATGAACTTGTCCTGTATTAGTGTTTTTTCAAATTGAAAGTGAGAGGGGATATTATCATGTTTTCTGCATTTAACTTTATTATTACTTTTTCTGCAGTTATGGAGCCTTGAAATTCTGACCCTAAATCTGCCTTTAATGATGGGGCATTTGAACATTTTATTACTACCAGTATTAGATGTTTATATTGTTATATGCTAAGGTATTTATTTCAGCAATCGTATGCAATAAATGTATTTATGTTTTCATGCATTTGACCACTACTACTACTATTCTTGCTTCAAAGGGTATTATTGCTCCTTCTGATTCTTACTGGAGGAATATACTACTTTTTCTTCTGGAATTAAAAGTTTAATTGGAACAACCGTGCTCTTTCAAGTAAGCATAAAAGGTCAGTTCAGGATGCACTTTCTGCTAGTTTTTAACCGGCTAAGGTTAATGTTTTTCGTTATGAGACTGCTGTGTCCTCAGAGGTGGTGTATTTTCTCTGTTGATCAGAATCTTCCCCTGACCTTTTTACTAAAAAATCCTTTTATTAATTTTATGTTGAGCATATTCATTCTCTAATTTGCTTACTTACTTACTTTATAGGTTAATGTTCCTAAAGCAGATGGGGATATATTGGTTAAAGTGCTTAAATATAGTGATGTCGCAAACAGTTCGCCGGAGAACAGTTCCCGGCGAACATAGCTTGTTCGCGTTCGCAGCGGCGGGCGAACATATGCGATGTTCGATCCGCCCCCTAGTCGTCATCATTGAGTAAACTTTGACCCTGTATCTCACAGTCTGCAGACACATTACAGCCAATCAGTAGCAGACACTCCCTCCCAGACCTTCCCAGCTCCTGGGCAACAGCCATTTTAGATTAATTCTGATCCTGCATTGCTAATTTAATAGGGAAATCGATAGCTAGGCTAGTGTATTCAGTGTCCACTACAGTCCTGAAGGACTCATCTGATCTCTGTTGTAAGGACAGAACCCCAAAAAGCCCTTTTTAGGGCTACATCAGTTGTTTGTTTGTTTTTTCTCTTTGTAATCTAATAGCAGTTGCCTGCCTGTCACTGCCAGCCTGTGTGTCAGGCTCACAGCATATACTGTGCATACTTGCTCAGTGCCACCACTCATATCTGGTGTAACATTAGTGTAAATTAAAAAAAAAAACTTTTACATCAGTTTGCTAGTGTAATCTAATTTCAGTTGCCAGGCCAGCCTGCCACTGCCAGCCTGTGTGTCAGGCTCACAGCATATACTGTGCCTACTTGCTCAGTGCCACCACTCATATCTGGCTGGTGTAACAGTAGTGTAAATTTAAAAAAAAAAACTTTTACATCATGTCTGCTAGTGTAATCTAATAGCAGTTGCCTGCCTGCCACTGCCAGCCTGTGTGTCAGGCTCACAGCATATACAGTGCCTACTTGCTCAGTGCCAACACCAGTCATATCTGGTGTAAAATTAGTGTAAATTTAAAAAAGTCTGCTAGTGTAATCTAATTTCAGTTGCCAGGCCAGCCTGTGTGTCAGGCTCACAGCATTATACTGTGCCTACTTGCTCAGTGCCACCATTCATATCTGGTGTAACATTAGTGTAAATTAAAAAAAACAAAAAACTTTTACATCAGTCTGCTAGTGTAATCTAATTTCAGTTGCCAGGCCAGCCTGCCATTGCCAGCCTGTGTGTCAGGCTCACAGCATATACTGTGCCTACTTGCTCAGTGCCACCACTCATATCTGGTGTAACAGTAGTGTAAATTTTTAAAAAACTTTTACATCAGTCTGCTAGTGTAATCTAATTTCAGTTGCCAGGCCAGCCTGCCACTGCCAGCCTGTGTGTCAGGCTCACAGCATATACTGTGCCTACTTGCTCAGTGCCACCACTCATATCTGGTGTAACAGTAGTGTAAATTTAAAAAAAAACACACTTTTACATCAGTCTGCTAGTGTAATCTAATTTCAGTTGCCAGGCCAGCCTGCCACTGCCAGCCTGTGTGTCAGGCTCACAGCATATACTGTGCATACTTGCTCAGTGCCACCACTCATATCTGGCGTAACATTAGTGTAAATTAAAAAAAAAAACTTTTACATCAGTCTGCTAGTGTAATCTAATTTCAGTTGCCAGGCCAGTCTGCCACTGCCAGCCTGTGTGTCAGGCTCACAGCATATACAGTGCCTACTTGCTCAGTGCCACCACTCATATCTGGTGTAACAGTAGTGTAAATTAAAAAAAAACACTTCTACATCAGTCTGCTAGTGTAATCTAATTTCAGTTGCCAGGCCAGCCTGCCACTGCCAGCCTGTGTGTCAGGCTCACAGCATATACTGTGCCTACTTGCTCAGTGCCACCACTCATATCTGGCGTAACATTAGTGTAAATTTAATTTTTTTTTTTACATCAGTCTGCTAGTGTAATCTAATTTCAGTTGCCAGGCCAGCCTGCCACTGCCAGCCTGTGGGTCAGGCTCACAGCATATACTGTGCCTACTGGCTCAGTGCCACCACCAGTCATATCTGGTGTAACAGTAGTGTAAATTTTTAAAAAAAATACTTTTTTGACTGTGAAACATCAGTCTGCTAGTGTAATCTAATTGCAGTTGCCTGCCAGCGTGTGTGCCAGACCCACTTGCCCAGTGCCACACCACTCATATCTGCTGTAACAGTAGTGTAGATTTAAAAAAAAAACTTTTACATCAGTCTGCTAGTGTAATCTAATAGCAGTTGCCTGCCTGCCACTGCCAGCCTGTGTGTCAGGCTCACAGCATATACTGTGCCTACTTGCTCATACAACATGATTAAGGTCAGTTGATGACCGAAACGTCGTTGCTTTCCTGTATGTTTCATCATTAAAAGCAGTTAAATGTTCATAAAGTGTGGTGCTGCTGCTCCTTTCTACAAATTTGTCTACTTTGGGGGTTAGTGCAGAAACCCCTGTAGTGTGCACCCTAAATTGGATGGTGAGTGCTGGGCCCATCTCTATTTTTCCCTACTTGCTCAGTGCCACCAGTCATATCTGGTGTAATATTAGTGTAAATTTAAAAAAAAAAAACTTTTACATCAGTCTGCTAGTGTAATCTAATTTCAGTTGCCAGGCCAGCCTGTGTGTCAGGCTCACAGCATATACTGTGCCTACTTGCTTAGTGCCACCAGTCATATCTGGTGTAACAGTAGTGTAAAGTTTTAATTTTTTTTTTTACATCAGTCTGCTAGTGTAATCTAATTTCAGTTGCCAGGCCAGCCTGCCACTGCCAGCCTGTGTGTCAGGCTCACAGCATATACTGTGCCTACTTTCTCAGTGCCACCACTCATATCTGGTGTAACAGTAGTGTAAATTTTAAAAAAAAAACTTTTACATCAGTTTGCTAGTGTAATCTAATAGCAGTTGCCCGCCTGCCACTGCCAGCCTGTGTGTCAGGCTCACAGCATATACTGTGTGTAACATTAGTGTAAATTTTTTTTAAAAAAAAATTCTACATCAGTCTGCTAGTGTAATCTAATTTCAGTTGCCAGGCCAGCCTGCCACTGCCAGCCTGTGTGTTAGGCTCACAGCATATACTGTGCCTACTTGCTCAGTGCCACCACTCATATCTGGTGTAACAATAGTGTAAATTTAAAAAAAAAACTTTTACATCAGTTTGCTAGTGTAATCTAATAGCAGTTGCCGCCTGCCACTGCCAGCCTGTGTGTCAGGCTCACAGCATATACTGTGCCTACTTGCTCAGTGCCACCACTCATATCTGGTGTAACATTAGTATAAATTAAAAAAAAAACTTTTACATCAGTCTGCTAGTGTAATCTAATTTCAGTTGCCAGGCCAGCCTGCCACTGCCAGCCTGTGTGTCAGGCTCACAGCATATACTGTGCCTACTTGCCCAGTGCCACCACTCATATTATCTTGTTTAATAGTAGTGTAAGTGTACATTTAAAAATAAAAAAACTATTTTGACTGTGAAACATCAGTCTGCTTTTTTGTGTCAGGCTCACAGCGTATACTGTGCCCACTGGTCCAGTGCCACCACTCATATTATCTTGTTTTATAGTAGTGTAAGTGTACATTTTAAAAATAAAAAAAATATTTTGACTCTGAAACATCAGTCTGCTTTTTTGTGTCAGGCTCACAGCGTATACTGTGCCCACTGGTCCAGTGCCACCACTCATATTATCTTGTTTTATAGTAGTGTAAGTGTACATTTTAAAAATAAAAAAAACATTTTGACTCTGAAACATCAGTCTGCTTTTTTGTGTCAGGCTCACAGCGAATACTGTACCCACTTGCCCAGTGCCACCACTCATATTATCTTGTTTAATAGTAGTGTAAGTGTACATTTAAAAATAAAAAAACTATTTTGACTGTAAATCATCAGTCTGCTTTTTTGTGTCAGGCTCACAGCGTATACTGTGCCCACTGGTCCAGTGCCACCACTCATATTATCTTGTTTTATAGTAGTGTAAGTGTACATTTTAAAAATAAAAAAACTATTTTGACTCTGAAACATCAGTCTGCTTTTTTGTGTCAGGCTCACAGCGTATACTGTGCCCACTTGCCCAGTGCCACCACTCATATTATCTTGTTTAATAGTAGTGTAAGTGTACATTTAAAAAATAAAAAAAAACTATTTTGACTGTGAAACATCAGTCTGCTTTTTTGTGTCAGGCTCACAGCATATACTGTGCCCACTTGCCCAGTGCCACCACTCATATTATCCTGTGTAATAGTAGTGAAAGTGTACATTTTAAAACTAAATAACTATTTTGACTGTGAAACATCAGTCTGCTTTTTTGTGTCAGGCTCACAGCGTATACTGTGCCCACTTGCCCAGTGCCACCACTCATATTATCTTGTTTAATAGTAGTGTAAGTGTACATTTTAAAAATAAAAAAAATATTTTGACTGTGAAACATAAGTCTGCTTTTTTGTGTCAGGCTCACAGCGTATACTGTGCCCACTTGTCCAGTGCCTACCACTCACATTATCTTGTTTAATAGTAGTGTAAGTGTACATTTAAAAAATAAAAAAACTATTTTGACTGTGAAACATCAGTCTGCTTTTTGTGTCAGGCTCACAGCGTATACTGTGCCCACTTGCCCCAATGCCACCACTCTTATTATCTTGTTTAATAGTAGTGTCAGTGTACATTTAAAATAAATAAATAAATACATTTTTGACTGTGAAACATCAGTCTGGTTTTTTGTGTCAGGCTCACAGCGTATACTGTGCCCACTCACAGTAGCTTGCACGCATAGTAGCACTAATTGAAAAAAAAAAATGACAGGCAGAGGCAGGCCAACCCGCAGGGGCCGTCATGGTCATTGTGCTGTGATTCCCTTTGGCCATAGAATAATGCCCAGTGTTAGGCCACGTACCATGAACACGAAACGTTCTGATGAAATAGTTGACTTTATAACACAGGACAACCCAATCTTCTACAGCTTCCGCTCGTAACCTTGACGCACCATCCTCCTCCTCTAGCTTAGCTTCGGGCACCTCTCAATTTACCACTCGCCCGCCTGCCGCCACCACCGACACTAGCACCACAGCCGCCTCTCTTGATCTGTCAGAGGAGTTATGTACACCTCAGTGTGAAGAAATGAGTGATGCGCAACCATCATTGATAGAGGATGTAGATAACTGTTATATGTCTCAGTCAGGCAGCATTACAGACATGGACGACACACAGTGTGATGATGATGATGTTGTACCCGCCGTTGCTTCCGTTGTTGAGTAGTCAGATACAAGTGAAGGGGTTGATGATGACAATGCGTCCATGGATGTCACAGAGAGACAGAGAGGAGCAGGAGGAGGAGACGAGTTGGAAGCAGGGGGCGGTCATCACAAGGAGCTAGTGGCACAGTCAGACAGCATGCATCGGCACCCGGGGTCAGCCAGACAGCACGCCAATCAACGCATGCTGTTGCCACCACCAGAATGCCGTCATCGCAGAGCTCAGCAGTGTGGCATTTTTTTATGTGTCTGCCTCTGACAACAGCAATGCCATTTGCAACCTGTGCCAAAAGAAACTGAGTCATGGGAAGTCCAACACCCACCTAGGTACAACTGCTTTGCGAAGGCACATGATCTCACATCACAAACGCCTATGGGATGAACACATGCGGACAAGCAGCAAACAAACTCAAAGCCGCCATCCTCCTCCTGGTCCAGCATCTTCAGCCAAGTCAACCACTGCTGTGCTCCTTGCCCCCTCTCAACCATCCGCCAATCCGTCTCTCTTCCGGAGCAGTTCCTGCTCATCTGCCCACAGTCAGGTGTCTGTCAAGGACATGTTTGAGTGTAAGAAGCCAATGTCACCAAGTCACCCCCTTGCCCGGCGTCTGACTGCTGGCTTGTCTTAACTGTTAGCCCGCCAGCTTTTACCATACAAGCTGGGTGGAGCCTGAGGCGCTCAAAAAATTTGTAGCTATTGGGACACCCGCAGTGGAAGGTACCCGACTGAAATTTCTTTGCACAAAAGGCAATCCCCAACCTATACTCGATTGTGCGAAAGGAAGTAATGGCATGTCTGGCACACAGTGTTGGGGCAAGGGTCCATATGACCACTGATAGCTGGTCTGCAAAGCATGGTCAGGGCAGGTATATCACCTACACTGCGCATTGGGTAAACCTGCTGACGGCTGCCAAGCATGGAATGCGTGGCTTTGCAGAGGAGGAGTTGGTGACACTGCCACGACTTGCAGGCAGGCCTGCTGCCACCTCCTCTACTCCTCCTACTCCATCCTCTTCCATAACCTCCTCGGCTGAGTCCTCTTCTGCTGCTGCATCTTGCTCCACATCAACGGCACCCCCCAGCTCCCCAGGTACTATTCCACATCCCGGATACGGCAGTGTCATGCCGTCTTGGGGTTGACTTGCCTGAAAGCAGAGAGTAAGACCGCAGCAGCACTCCTGTCCACCCTGAATGCACAGGTGGATCAGTGGCTGACTCCTCACCAACTGGAGATCGGCAAAGTGGTTTCTGACAATGGAAGTAATTTGGTGGCGGCATTGAAATTGGGCAAGTTGGCACATGTGCCGTGCATGGCACATGTGTGTAATCTGATTGTACAACGCTTTGCGCATAAGTACCCAGGCTTACAGGACATCCTGAAGCAGGCCAGGAAGGTGTGTGGCCACTTCAGGTGTTCCTACACGGCCATGGCGCACTTGTCAGATATCCAACGGCGAAACAACCTGACAGTGAGGCGCTTGATTTGCGACAGCCCGACAAGTTCGAATTCAAAACTCCTAATGTTTCGACCCGCCTGCTCCAACAAGAAAAAGCTGTTAACGAGTATTTGTATCACCGGGTGCTAGGACAGCCTCTTGGGAGCTGGGGATTTTTTTTGCCACGTTACTGGACGTTCATAGCGCAATGCCTGTAGGCTCATGCATCCTTTTGAGGAGGTGACAAACCTAGTCAGTCGCACCAAAGGCACCATCAGCGACATCATACCATTTGTTTTCTTCCTGGAGCGTGCCCTGCGAAGAGTGCTGGATCAGGCCGTAGATGAGCGTGAAGAGGAAGAGGAAGAGTTGTGTTCTCCATCACCACCAGAAACAGCCTTATCAGCATCGCTTGCTGGACCAGCGGCAATGCAGGAAGAGGATTGTGAGGAAGAGGAGTCAGAGGAGGATTGTGGCTTGAGGAGGAGGAAGACCAAGCACAACAGGCATCCCAGGGTGCTCGTTGTTGTCACTTATCTGGTACCCGTGGTGTTGTACGTGGCTGGGGGGAAGAAGATACCTTCAGTGAGATCAGTGAGGACGAGGACGGGACATGAGAAGCTCGGCATCCAACCTTGTGCAAATGGGATCTTTCATGCTGTTGTGCCTGTTGAGGGACACTTGTATAAAAAAGCTGAAGGAGAATGAACTGTACTGGGTGTCCACGCTACTAGACCCCCGGTATAAGCATAAAGTGACTGAAATGTTACCGAATTCCCGCAAGTCGGAAAGGATGGAGCAGTTCAAAAAGAAATTAAAAAGTATGCTTTACACAGCGTATAAGGGTGATGTCACAGCACAATAGGAATCTAACAAGGGAAGAGATGAAAGTAATACTCCTCCTCCCATGACCACGCCAGCAAGGACAGGACGCTTTACAGACGTGTTGTTGATGGAGGACATGCGGACCTTTTTAACTCCTATGCATCGCCACAGCCCTTCGGGATCCAGCCTCAGAGAACGACTCAACCGACAGGTAGCAGACTACCTCGCATTAACTGCAGATCTCGACACTCTGAGGAGCAATGAACCCCTTGACTACTGGGTGTGCAGGCTTGACCTGTGGCCTGAGCTATCCCAATTTGCAATAGAACTTCTGGACTGCCCCGCTTCAAGTGTCCTGTCAGAAAGGACCTTCAGTGCAGCAGGAGGTATTGTCACTGAGAAGAGAAGTTGCCTAGGTCAAAAAAGTCTTGATTATCTCACCTTTATTAAAATGAATGAGGGATGGATCCCGAAGGGACTGACATTGGGCGATACATTAGAGTAAAAAAGGCCTGATGAGATGAGCTGCCTTGGGCTAAAAATGGTCCACACTCTGCTGTATTTTATTTTCGAATGCCGGATGACTTGCGTGACTTATCCGCCAACAGCTAGGGTTCAAGCTGCAATGTTTTAGGGTACTTTCTAACTGTCAAACAAACATCAATTTTTCTGGCCGCTGCTACAGCAGCGGCTGCAACAATACCTAATTTTTCAGGCATGTGTACATGTCTAATTTTTCTGGCCTCTGGTGCTGCACTGTGGCATCAAAAAACCCAAACCAAATAAAAAGGCACATAACAGGGATTAAAGTGCTAAGAATAGTACTACTTAACACACCACTCATATCTGGTGGCACAGTAGATTGCACGTCGCAGTGCCCCAAATTTGAAGTAGGAGGACCGGACCAAGCATCTTTTTCCATCTCCCGGTTCCTAAAAACGATGCATACCTGTACTCGATCGTGCAAAAGGAAGTCATGGCATATGGGGTCTTTCATGCTGTCGTACCTATTGAGGGTCGGGGACCCTCGTATAAAAAGGCTGAAGGAGAACGACCTGTACTGGGTGTCCAAGCATCTTTTTCCATCTCCCGGTTCCTAAAATCCATGCCATATACACGTCCCCTGATAGGGGACGTAACAGGGATTAAACTGATAAGAATAGTACTAGTTAACACACCACTCCTATCTGGTGGCACAGTAGATTGCACGCGGTGCTCTGACAAAATGCAGAAGGACATTTGGCAGACGGACATTTTGGCCGACAGGCAGAAAGCTAAAGAATGTTCCAATTTCGGCCGAGGGCAGATACACAGAGTGCTCTGTTCTAATCAGAGCCTCGGGCGCCGCAACTGCCTATGGGAACCTTACCATGGGTCCCAGACTGCCCGTCTTGTAATTCTCTGTCTGGGAAATTATCTATCTATTAAATCTATCTATTTATCTATCAAATCTATCTATCGTATCTATCATCAAATATATCTCTTGCATCTATTGATCTATGGGGAGTTTGTGTTTGTGCAAATGAACTGTTTGTGGTTGTTTGCGGTGCGTTAAACGGGGAGTTTGGTTTGTCACTGTGAAGCGGGGCGTAACCCTTATACTACATGAACGATACAACATCATACCTGATGTTTTAAAGCACGTTATTCCAACAATTTAGGAATTTTAGGTGATTTATGCCCTTTATGGATTAAAAACAGACTCTGCATCAACTATGTAATTTTCCATGGGAGTTTTGCCATGGATCCCCCTCCGGCATGCCACAGTCCAGGTGTTAGTCCCCTTGAAAAAACTTTTCCATCACTTTTGTGGCCAGAAAGAGTCCCTGTGGGTTTTAAAATTCGCCTGCCTATTGAAGTCAATGGCAGTTCGCCCCAGTTCGCCCGGTTCGCAAACTTTTGCGGAAGTTCGCGGTTCGCTGTTCATGAACGCAAAATTTTAGGTTCGCGACATCACTACTTAAATATTGTTTTTTGAACCCTTGGTTAAATTCTTTAATGTGTTTCCTGTCCTTATTGCAGTTTTCTGAGATTATATCTAGAAATTGGACTAAGTCAGGTATTCCTTTTACTCTTTCTGCAAGGTTTAAGACCAGGGGGGTAGATTTATCATAGTGCGAGCGGAGATGAGTCCATGGTATATCCAAGTTCAGTTTTGTGTTTTTTCCTTTTTGTCAGAACATGGCTCAGAAATCTTTTTTCCTCCACCCAGTATCAGAGATCCTCTCGTTCTGTCTGGAAATAAATAGAATAGCAATTGCAAAATGCTTCAGTGCCTATAAATGATCATGAGAATTCTGCTTACAAGGCTGCAAAGTTTAATACCAGGCCAATCTATATGCTCTGGGAATGTTGACAGTGGCCAGTGTCCATTAGTTTTATCTGGAACAGGTCTACGAGGTTCAAGTAATCTTCTCCCCTATCCAAGTCTGCAAGAGGCTCTAGTAGGGGGTAGGTTACACCTTTTTTCTGTAAGCTTATTTTTATTTGTTTCAGGTTCATTTGTTTTATCCTGTTGGTTATTTTTAATTGCCTTTTTAGGCTCTGTTATTAGTCATGGACTCCACAACTTGGGTATTAGTTCCCAGTTATGATAAATCAAGGACTCCACAAGACCACACCCTGTATTTTTCTAGGTTTTTTTCCGTTTTTGTGCACATATTTTTCCTTACTCCCAGTTTTTTTGCTCTTATTACTTTTCTTTCCTCTTTGTGCTCAGTTATACATTGGACTAAGGTACTGGTAATGTGGGAAGGGTTTTATGGAGTTCTTGGTGTTTGGGAATCTTTGCCTCCTCCTAGTGGTAGGAAAGTTTAATTTCCAAGAGTAATGGATCTTGGACTCTCACTACTATGAAATAAATTAATTTATCAGGTAAGCATAAGTTATCTTTTCTTTTTGCAATAAACAAATGCTTATCTTAGCAAAAATTATGATATTGTTCATGCCTATTTTGTGATATTATATATTGTGATGTAAGCATACACATGGGGCTCGGCACAGAATTTGAGACTAATTTGTGTCCCTGATCCTGGATTGAATCCATTGTTATTGCCAATAAAATGTAGAGACAGATATGTCAGCCTGTTTTTCTTTACCACAACGCAAATACAGTGGCACACACCGGCAACCTTTTCTATATTTAGATAAGGTAAAGTACTTATAAGCAATGGGAGTCATCAGATATTTGTGTTATAATGCCACTGTATGTCTAACTATGATAAAATAATATAAGGATAAATATTCTAGTTAGAAAGTTGGTCTTATATTTGTTCAGTGCGTTATAATATATGAGTATCCAACTGTATTGAAACCTAATTTGCAATATATTAATGCCTTATGGTTAGTAGGCTGTAATTTATCATCAGTTATCAATCGGGAGGTCTTAATCTCAATGTTATATTTTTATTGGGATTATATATAATAATAATGACACTCAGTAAACATAGAAAGAGTAATGTTTGTAACTGTGTAATATCACTTTATTTGTGCATATAACATCACGTTTGTGTTGTACTTGGATTGATACTAGATAATGTAGATTTCAGAGCATTCGAATTACACGTAACACCTTGTGAATGTTTTTATACTGAATTTGGAAAAAACAATGCTATACAGCGCTATGGTCTAAAACTTATCCAGGCCTCTCCCTAACCACCTCTCCAAATGGCTACAGAAAACAAAGTATTACTATATAGAATGATGAGGGCGCTTAAGCAATACGATATAGAATGAGAGGGCGCTTAAGCAATACGATATAGATATAAGTATATAATACTTTATACTGAATTTGCCATATTTAGTTTCAAAAGGTTAATGTATATCAGCTTAGGTAGAATAGTGTCCATTTCTAATTTCTTATCATTAGAATATAATTCTGACTTAGTCTCATAGTATAATTATAGTGTATGTTTTAGCACATAAGTTAGCTAAACATATCAGGTAGGAATATATTTTTCTAAGTTGAATAGATCATTCATATCTAGTATAACTCATACCCAATAAAATTGAGTTAATAAAATTTCTGGTTATTTACTGTTGTTAATATAAAGATAAAGTTTTTTCACTATTATATATATAAAATACTACAATAGGAGACAAGGTTTGTATGAGGTTAATTACAGAATACAGGCAAGTGGGTTTGCAATGGTAAATCGAATGGGTTAGGTCTGAGCGTGCACATGTAAATTGCACTAGTGTAGTGGATTCTTTTAACCAAACAACTATGCGGTATGTGTCCGGTCTATGTTTGTAGCCACAGAGATATTTCAATCTTCTAAAACCACTCGCTATATTTCTATTAGGTAATCTATAATAATGTCAATCCTATTTCCTCTTTGTAGCGGTAGTAAAGTTATTAATAGAGACAAAAAAAGTTAGAAATAAGCTAGCAATTTAAATAATTTTTACGCTAGAACTTATGAGTTTAAAGTTGGTATTAAATATACCCCCCCAATATGGTACCAGGCTACGAATTAGGTAGCCGGTTTTTAAATAAAGCTCTTTGCTAATAGGTGTGTGACAGATCACATTCTATTCGGTCTTAGTTAACAATAAGCTAGTTAAATAGCTGAGTAAGACTAATAATAATTTTGTTTGTTAAATATTTGTAAGTCTACTCCCGCCTATACAGGCCAACAATTCTAGGTAGATTTAAAAGTGAATAGAGCTCCCCTAAGCTCTATAACCCCCTGACCGGTTTCGCCCGTATAGGGCTTTTTCAAAGGCGGCGAGCCACCGGAAGTTTGAGAATATATGCGGGTTGAGGACCCGGTCCCAATAATATCTCCTATTTGATTGGACGGTCTGACTATCAGTCTGGGTAGTTCCACCAATCACTGAATTTCTTGTTTTTGCAATAGCTGTAGGAGCTAAGAGATCACGAGCGTAAGATGCAGATATGCGTCTAATTGAATACTGACTGCAAGTTGTTTAAAGTGAAGAGAGGGAAACAAAGTTTCAATCTTGAAATACTGTGTATCTTGTCCATTGTAAATATTCAATCCTATTGATTTGTTGTATATTATTCCATGTTTTGTGATAAATTCTGTATATAGATTTTTAAGCATACATAAATAAGTTTTATGTCTGGTGATAAATTCCACATTAAATAATAAAATAAAAATAAATAACCTGGGGGGGCGTTGTCCAACCACCGACCAAGATGGTTGCCTTTTCTAAAACCGGCTGAACACAGGAGACAATAAATCTGCTGTTTATTGCCTTTCAGTAGCATAATTTCCCGTTTACATCTGTGATAATTTGTGAAAACTAATACTCCGAGCAACTGATTCTGCATAAAGTATTCATAATTTCAGCCTGGCAGACCAGCAACGAGGAGAAACGCAGCAGAGGCCTGCTAACGGCCTGAATCTTCCTCCACCCCTCCATATTCCTGAAGAGTCAGGTAACGCAGCTATATATGCTGATCGGAATAAAAGTCCTGGAAAAATTGGAATCATTAAACCTATATTTTTGTCATGGAACCCTACTCAAATGAGTTTGTTGGAGATATTAGATCAACTTTTTTGCGATCATTTTGCGCGCCTCTCTATGGCATTCACGCAGGCATGGGGGAAGGAAAGTGAACCGGAGCCACTGGGAGTCATATCCCCGGCTGCAGAGGACCCGCCTGCCTTTACTAGATATCTCTAGCCTACAAACATGTAAAACACAGGGACATTGGCGATGTCAGGGATAAGTGGCTAACGTCTACTGAAAGGCCCATGCTAACGAGTACAGCAGAGTGTGGTCCTACAACTCAAGATAAACCGAGCGGTCGCGGTGGGGAGAGAGTGGTCTGAGGCTCTGGACCCTATGGCGATTTGGAATGTGTCCTGTTACCAGACAACGGACGCAGTGGACAGGGGGCAACCGATCAACTTACCGCGGAGCCATGATGCGGTAAAGACCTTGCAGGAGAAGGATGCGGTCTGGCCAAGTCTGTGATATTGAGGTACATCAAGAGGGTTTAGACACACTGAAACGTTCTTCCTTGAGTCATTCTCCCACATTCCCACTACTAAAGACAGGCAGTGGAGGGTATGGGCACCGGACAAACCTCTTGTTATAGGCTGCGGGCTACCTCACAAGACTGCATTTCCCGGGCCTATTGTTGGTATGAGAGGCTCCGTCACATTACACTTACCTCCTTGGTCCGGAGTGGGCTAGCTAGTTTAGAGTTGGGACTCGTTAAGCCCTCTATTGCTCAGAGAGATCAATGCAAAACCCACACAGCCTACACCTTTTATGTTTTGAGTCTGACTCATTTATATACAGCAATGCCTCAATCCCCTCTACATGAAGGTCTTAAAATCTGAGATTTGAGGATAATATGAGACTTGCACTGTAATCCACAGCAGTTTGTATTTTGTTTAGAACAATCTGGATGGATCTATCGTGGAAATACAATCGATATGGGACTCTGTTGTGCTATATGCCGCTGTTAATAGACATAGGTCCTCCTAGCTGTATTATGCTAGTGCTGCTTAACTAACCCATTATATCTAGAAACCCACTGGGGTTTACACAGACACTTCGAGTACAAGTTCAGTTACTTTTATCCCTAGATATATTAAAAGAGAATTTGTTTATATGCATTAGGGGGTTTAATTACCGGATACCTGCTCCTAACCTGTTTTGAGGGTAGTGAGAATATATATTAATATGCGTTTAACTGTTAATTGTATCAGTGTACTATTGTGTGTCTTTTATATACAGTTAGTCTTCTAGTTACCCCTGTCAGCGACTGTGATAGGATATATTTAGCTAGTAGTCCTATATATATCATAGTTAAGATGCTGTACACCCTCAGGCAGTGCTCTCAGTGAACAGGGCTGTTTTAGTCATTTTTCTGTAGATATATAGAGCTATATTTTATGTTTTCACTCCTACTTAAAGACACAATTCCCAACCCTAAGATATTGAGTTTTTTACCACATAATTTATACTAATAAGTCCCAAGAACTCTGCATTTTAGTATGTATTTATGCTAAACCATGATAGTCCATTACTGGTTCATAGTACCTTGCCCCATTTCCCCCCAGACTTGATATATAGATAGTAGTTTGTTACATGACTATAACTGAATACACAGCACCCCATAGGTGTTATAAGCCTTTTCATACCAGGCTCCTTCCACCCCCCCCCAATATAGTGCTTGCAAGATAAGCTTAGGGCACAGACCCCATCTGAAACCCCTAATTATGTTTAGCTGTGTTTCTTTCTAGAGTTTAACTGATATATCCCCTTTTCCCTTTATACTCAGGTTCTAACGTGACTAATAATAATTGCAAAAATACAAAAAAATTTTTAAGAAAATAGAGGTATGTAACTCGGGATCCAAGTGTGTCCTTTAATGTTCAAGGATGTCTTTGAAACGGCACATCACTATAGCACTATAAAGGTCCAAAAGTGGCCTTTTATTCTTTCTGAAAGACATATAGTATATTTGGCAGATTTCTGAGCTATCTTGATTGATGGATATGATATAACACGTATTGTTTCTCTCTGCATTAAGTATGGTTTTTCACTGTGTAACAATGTTCTTATAAAGAATGTAATGCTGTTGATTGTTTGTATGCCGCAAAATTATACCTCACTAAAAATATTTAAAAATAAATAAATAAATAAATAAATAACCTAATAAAATAAAAGAAATAAAAATAAAAATGGTTCTTCTCATCTGATTTTGTTTCGTTGTTTATTTCTACTGGATGAAGTAATATACAGAGTGATATAATAATAAAGAACGTCCTTTAGAATATCATATTTGTTCTGTTTTTATTTTATTTCTCATTTTTTATTTTTTATTATTTGAATTTTATATGTCATTTTTGTTTAACTTAACATACTTTGTTGGTATTGATGTTATGATTCCTTATGCAAAGAGTCATACTTGTAAAAAATGGTTTTGACATATGTATTCATATTGATATACTGGTTCTATTAGATGGTATTTAATACAAAGAAATTATGTACCTTTGTTGGTGTATGAGATATATTTTATGGCTAACATTCTCTGTAACTATTGGGAACCTGAGTTACTTATAAGTTTTTAGATGCTTTTGTGTATATATTTCATTGTAGTACAGTGAATACTAAAACACAACGTGTTAAGTAATATATTTATTGTGATAAGGACTTTCAGAAGAGTGTTGAATGTGACATAATGTGTTAGAGAAATTATGAATTACAATGTGCTCTTTCTTATTGAAATAATAAGACATACAGTGTGAACAACAGGGGGTCTGTGAATTGAATGGGGTCTAACTGTGTCATGTTTCAAAATGATGCAATATATGCATCAATCCAAGGTCAAAATTTAGCACAAGTTATTATGTACCTCCATTTAAGGGGTAGTACATGCTAGTGAGTGCAAATTAATATATGTGACATGAGACATGTGACTTACAGTAAAAGAAATTGTGACATAATTCTAATAAAATACTGTAAGTGAAATGTGCATACTTGTATGTGAGGTAGTTTCACTGCTGAAAATTCTAGTAGAACTAGATTTATAAAGTTCACATGATCAATTAATTTCAGTTGTTATTTAAAGAAGATTAGTGTTTTGAGTGAAATATTTGTTTCTGTATATATTTATTAACCACATCGCTCTTAGTTAAATAAGAGCTTGTGGTTTTATTATTTGTCAGACTGTATCAAGTATGTTATTATTTAATCAAACTTATATGTCTGTCCCAGTTTTTTTATTAGGGACATTGTTTGAATTATTCCATCTGATCTAGGTTTGAAGATGTACATAGAAATTATTATTTTCATTCATGCCGAATGGTTGAACAGTATTAAGAAGGTATATCCATCTACTTTCTCTTTTTAGTAATACTGTTTCAAGATTTCCTCCTCTGATGCCCAGTCTTATTCTTTCTACACCTTTGCATTGTAGTTCTTCAGCATTGGCTTTATGGTACTGTAGGAAATGTTGCGCAACGCTTGTTAGAGTTTTATCATCTTTCTTATCTTTCTCAGCGTTTCTGATGTTGCGTAAATGTTCCATTATTCTCACTTTTAATTTTCGTGTTGTCATCCCTACGTAGAATTTTGCATATGAGTAAATATATTACTCCCTCCGTTTGACAACTGATGTAGTCTTTGATGACATGTTTGTTCCTGAATCGGTCTATTATGTGATCAGATTTGACCATATATTTACACGTACTACAGTTGCCACATTTGTGTGATCCTGGTGCTAATGCTGTCTTGGTTTTGTGTCTCTGTAGATGGTTACTCGTAATCATATCTTTGATGTTGCGTGTTCGTTTGTATGAAATGGAGGGTCTAGTCCCTATGATATCTTTTAGAGTTGGATCGGATTTAAGGATGTACCAATATTTGTTCAGAATTTCATTAACCCTTTTACTTTGGGAATTGTAGGTGGTTATGAGTCTTGGAGCATCACTCCTAGATCTGAATTTCTTCTTTAGGAGTTCTTGTCTATTGGTTTCCTGTGCTCTGTATTTTGCTTTATTAATGGTTCTTTTACTATATCCTCTCTCCAATAATCTACTCTCCAATTCTTGAGCACGTATTTGGAAAGTGTGTAAATCCGAACAATTTCTCCTGATTCTCAGGAATTCCCCTGTAGGAAGACTCTTCATGGTGTTACTTGCATGTGCACTACTATTATGGAGTAGGCTGTTAGTTGCCATTACTTTTCTGAAAAGATCTGTCTTTATGGTACCTTCAGCATCTTTGAGTATTGTTAGGTCCAAGAAGTTGATACATTGTTGGTTTGCTTCGTGGGTTAATTTGATGTTAACATTGTTGTTGTTCAGTACATTGATGAATTCTTGTAATTCTTGATATGGTCCTTCCCAGATGAAGAAGATATCATCTATGTACCGAAGCCACATAGGGATTTTATCTGTGTAGTTTTTATTATTCTCCGTAAATACATATTCTGCCTCCCACCAGCCAAGGAAAAGGTTTGCATACGTTGGTGCGCATGCTGTTCCCATGGCTGTTCCCCTTGTTTGGAGGTAGTATTTGTTGTCAAAGATGAAATAATTGTATTGGAGGATAAATTTGAGAAGTTTGATTATAAATTCATTGTGTTGTTTATCTTCTTCCGATTTTTGATCTAGAAAGTACTGAACCGCATTTATTCCATCCACGTGGTTGATTGAGGTGTATAAAGATTCAACATCGGTTGTTACTAACCAAGTATCTTTATCAGTATGAATATCGTTTAATCTTTGAAGAACTTCCATGGTATCTTGTACATAAGATGGGAGTTCTTGTACAAATCTTTTCAGTCTGTAGTCTAGATATTTACTGGCCTGCTCTGTTAAACAACCAATTCCAGAAACGATCGGTCTACCCGGGGGTATGTGCTTGTTCTTGTGCACCTTTGGAATGAGATAAAATGTTGGTGGGATTGGATGATCTCTCTGTAGAAATTTGATTTCTTTTGCATTGAGGATGTGGTTCTGTTTAGCTTCATTTATCATGTGGTTATAGATTTTAAGATAACCTATGGTAGGGTTATTTAGAAGTCTCATATAGCAATTTTTATCTGTTAGTTGTTTATTGGCTTCCTTTAGGTACATCTCAAGGGGCCATATTACAATATTGCCACCCTTCTGCGTTTCTGATTACCACTTCATCCCAAGTACTCATGTCCTTCAGTGCTTGTCTTTCCTTGTATGTTAAATTAGGAATTGTCGGTAAGGGGTGTAGAGTCGAAATGTCTTTGCAAACCATCTGATTAAATACCTCTATTTGTGGACAGTGTATTTTCTTAGGTACATAGGTTGATTTAGTGTGAACCAGATCCCTCCACTTGCCATGTTCTATGTCATCTGACTCTCCTAATAGAGTGTCCAGATCTTGAATAGTTTCTAGCTCTTCTTCATTCCAACCCCAATCTATGCTGGGTTCAGTAAATTGTTTCTTTAGATATAATTTTCTGAAGAAAAGTTGTATATCTTTAATCGTTTCATATTTGTCTATCCCTGTGGATGGACAAAAAGATAGGCCTTTAGATAAAACTGCAATGTGTTCATTAGAAAGATTTATTGTGGAGAGATTAATAACTCTCAATGATTGTTCCGTAACCGAGAGAAGGGTCTCGGGGCTCTGGGTTGCTGTCTCCAGTGCCTCTGATTGCTGTTCGTGTTGCGTCCGCGTCCCCTTGTGGGTTTTTTGCTTTGCCCTCCCTCCTCTCCTGGTGTGTCTGTACTTTCACCCTGCTCTAAAAAATCCTCTATTTTATTTCTGTTAGAAGCTCTGATAGATTGGATACTTGTGGAGATATTAGGAGTGACACTGTTTACAGGTTCATTTTCCTCCACATCCGTGTCTGAGATGTCACTTTGAATCACTGTCGATTTAGTATTGTTTCCTAGATTTTTATAAAAGTTTTTATTGCGCCATTTATAGACTTTGTTATTTTTAAAGTCTGTGATGTCTCTGTTCAGTTTACCTTGTTTTATTTCTTTCAGTTCTAATTCCAGTTTGTCTAGTTCCTTTTGATAAGATTTGTATAGTTTATCAATTTCAGTATCTGTTTCGAATTTCGTTAAATTGTCAGTTAGTTCTTTAATTTTGTCTTCCAAAAGATCATATTCAGAGCTATCATGTTTCATTAGGATTTTCATGAGTTTTACAGAGCATTCTGACAATGCTTCTTCCCATTCAACTTTTTTCTTTACATTGGGGAATAAAGACAGAAATCACCCTACCACTGAGATGTTCAAAATAACTGAAGAGGCTATTTACAATATAACTTCAGTTGATCCCTATGTAATCTGAGACTTGGATTTATGTATCCTATGCCTTGCAACAAAGGAAAATCTTCCTAAGAAAAATTTACCTAAGATTTTCTGGTCAGGCCACAGATGAATCGGGTCCTTTATGTAACAGCCAACTATTTGGAGACAACTTTATCATAAAACTGCTTTTGTATTCTAACATCTTTTACTCCTTGAGCAAGGCCAAAAGTAATATCAGGAAGACCCTTTATGATAATTCACGTACGTACCCTTTATGACTGGGACAGGAAACACATGGGGCCATTTTCCTGACTGAAAACTTTAATCAACAGTCACGGTTTTATTTCCACACTCAACATCCATCCCAAACCCCTTACATTTAGAACCCTCCTTTAACCTCTAATTCCCCTCCAGAAGTGCACCATGGTCTCAACAAGGACAATGTTCCAGGTCCTGATTCATATTTCCCTCAGGTAAGCAATTTTCCTCCTCCCTCTTTTTACCAAGATCTTATAGGTGGATGAATCTCCCATTATATTGCAAATTGTCAAAACATCACCTCAGACTGTTGGGCCCTTCAAATGGTATCAGGCCTGAAGAATGATTTTATTTATCCACAAATTCAAACCACAGGAGAAAAATAAATCATCAAGAAAGACATGTCTTCCTTTCAGAGGAAACAGACTTTTCTTCTGAGAAAACTGGCCTGAATGGTCTACCATTGTACTCAATTCAATACATTTTACCAGCCCCTTCGCATTATTGTAATCTTCAGAAATCCCACCTCTTTTATTATAGTGCTCTCCAGAGATTAAAGATTAAAAATATATATATATATATATATATATATATATATATATATATATATATATAGTATTATATAAATGCTATTTTATATTCACCTAAGAAAATAAAATTTTATTTTATCTTCCATGTTCATATTATTTTTACCTAAATACGGTTACCATAACCACACAATTTTCCTGTCATGATTCACATCCAACTTAATTTGGGCTTTACAAAAATTAAAACATAACATTTGTATAGGTTGAAAGCTACTGTGACAGCCTGAATCATCAGGGATATTTATATCACAGACTTGGCATTTGATGGATTGTATGAATGATTCCATTTTAAAGTTATCATAAGTTTTCCACATCCTATTGTGCACATTTCCTGTAAAATGTTATTTATATGTCTTATTTTATGTTACTCATATATGACATTTATTTTGAGAGCATGATAAAGTTAAATATATATATTTCTGTTCTGCTTAAAAAAAAATATATTAAATCTATTTTAAAGAAGTGTTCCTGGCAAACATTAATTATACTTTATTATACTTTAAGGGCAGTAGCCTAACTGTGAAAGTAATGACACACAAAGACACATGCACACACATATATATGTATACAAACATACACACATATGTTTATATGCACATGCACAGCCACACACACATATTTGTATACACATATATACAGTATGTATATCTATCTATCTATGTATCAATCTATCTATCTATCTATCTATCTATCATCATATATCTACCTGTCTATATATATACACACACACACGCACACATCCATACGTCTGTACACACAGAGCCACACACACACAATTATGTATACACACATATACAGTATGTATATCTATCTATCTATCTATCTATCCACACACACATGTATGTACACACAGAGCCACACACACATATATGCATACACACATATACAGTATGTATATCTATCTCTCTATCATATATCTATCTGTCTATACATACACACATATGTCAGTACACACAGAGCCGCACACACACACACATAGATGTATATACACATACACACATGCACAGACATACACACACATATTCATACACACATATACAGTATATATGTATATATATCTCTCTATCATATATCTATCTGTCTATACATACACACATACGTCTGTACACACAGAGCCACACACACACAGTTATGTATACACACATATACAGTATGTAATTCTATCTATCTATCTATCTATCTATCTATCTATCTATCTATCTATCCACACACATGTATGTACACACAGAGCCACACACACACATATATGCATACACACATATACAGTATGTATATCTATCTCTCTAACATATATCTATCTGTCTATACATACACACATATGTCAGTACACACAGAGCCACTCACACAAATAAACATGCCTGCACACACTCACAAACACACAAACATATGTATATTAATTCTGATGATGATCAAGGAAGAATTATGCTTTAACAAGTGCAGACCAGCTCCTGTTATCCGAACAATCACAGTAACTCATGAAACTGCTATTACAAGTCAAAGAATTGCTTAAGTCAGGCATATTGATATATAAATTCTCTGCTTCTAATATCTGATAAATTCTATTCTCCTTAACAATGGCTATTATTCCTGCTATGTGACACATACGACATATTGTACGTGATACGTTACTGACATATGAGAAATAAGCCCAAGATAGCATTTTCTCTCTATTAGGAATTACATGACAGGCAGACAAGAGTGTGGTGTTAGACGTGGCTCAGAGTGATAGGATTTCTTATCTCTGAAACAGTTTGACCATAGAAATGAGGCCTGGACTGCTTTGATACAGAATGTCAGAAACAGCTGAGAAAATTGTGGAAAAATATTATTACTATGTTTGATGGACAGTTCTAAAATATATTTTCAGTCACCAGCAAAATAAGGAACCTATATACACATGTATATGTGTGTGTTTATATATATATATATATATATATATATATATATATATATATATACAGTATAGGCAAGCGTGAAAAAATGCGGTTTACACACAAATGCTGTTAAATAAGAATACTTGCGAAAATAGAAATGTTAATAGTTTATTTTACTCAATTAATAAAATGCTAAGTGAGTAAACAGAAGAAAAATCTAAATCAAATCAATATTTGCTGTGACCACCCTTTGGGGGATATTTATCAAAGCCTCAACTATGCTGCATTCGCTGTGACCAATACGCTCGCCTAACATCGGCTAACATTGTGGCGGCGGACCTGAATATGATCTCCATATTTATAAAAAAAGCCGTCAAAAAGCCGCGCACCAAGTACGGGGCCATGAGCATTGGACTGTTGTTAACTAACAGGGGCCTAGTTATCAAGCCGTCAACCTCAAATACGCTGGAATTCCGCAGCGTATTTGTGGCGAGGCTAATTCGCCTAAGTTATCAAGCCCTAGATACCGGCAAAAGTAGAATTTAGTGACGTAAGCTTCGATCCGCCGGACTCCGTCCGACACAGATCGATTCTTACGTAACGTCACTACAGATGTTCCGCACACAAGTGCGGCACTATCTGACTACTTTTGCTAGTTATCAAAAAACTAGCAGGTACGCTCGGCACTTTTCCGGCCCAGCATACCTGGTTTTCAATCCGCCGCCCTGGAGGCGTCGGATCCCATAGAAATCAATGGGAGTCTGACCATAGCGAGTTCATGTTCGACGCTGCCAGACATCCCATTGATTCCTATGGGAGATGTCTACACCTAACACCCTAACATGTACCCCGAGTCTAAACACCCCTAATCTGCCCCCCCTACACCGCAGCAACTAAATAAAGTTATTACCCCCTAAACCGCCGCTCCCGGAGCCCACCGCAAGCTATAATAAATATGTTAACCCCTACACCGCCGCAACTAAATAAATGTATTACCCCCTAAACCACCGCTCCTGGACCCCGCCGCAAGCTATAATAAACTGATTAACCCCTAAACCGCCACTCCCGGAGCCCACCGCCACTATAATAAATATGTTAACCCCTAAACCCCCCGCTCCCAGCCCACCGCCACTCTAACAAACTGATTAACCCCTAAACCGCTGCTCCCGGAGCCCACCGCAAGCTATACTAAATATGTTAACCCATAAACCGCCGCTCCCGGTCCCCGCCGCAACTATAATATATGTATTAACCCCTAAACCACCGCTCCCAGACCCCGCCGCCACCTACATGATACCTATTAACCCCTATCCTGCCCCCCCCTATACCGTCGCCACCTATAATACATTAATTAACCCCTATCCTGCCCCCACTACACTGCCGCCACTGTAATAAAATTATTAACCCCTAAACCTAAGTCTAACCCTAACACCCCCCTAAGTTAAATATTAATTAAATAAATCTAAATAATATTTCTCTTATTAAATAAATTACTCCTATTTAAAACTAAATACTTACATTTAAAATAAACCCTAATATAGCTACAATATAAATAATAATTATATTGTAGCTATCTTAGGATTTATTTTTATTTTACAGGCATCTTTCAATTTATTTTAACTAGGTACAATAGCTATTAAATAGTTATTAACTATTTAATAGCTACCTAGCTAAAATAAAGAGAAATTTACCTGTAAATTAAAAACTAACCTAAGTTACAATTACACCTAACACTACACTATACTTAAATTAATTATTCCTATTTAAAACTAAATACTTACCTGTAAAATAAACCCTAAGATAGCTACAATATAATTAATAATTACATTGTAGCTATTTAAGGATTTATATTTATTTTATAGGTAACTTGGTATTTATTTTAGCTAGTTAGAATAGTTATTAAATAGTTATTAACTATTTAATAACTACCTAGCTAAAAGAAATACAAAATTACCTGTAAAATAAATCCTAACCTAAGTTACAATTAAATCTAACACTACACTATCATTAAATTAATTAAATAAATTACCTTCAAATAACTACAATTAAATACAATTAGCTAAGTTACAAAAAATAAAAAAAATAACTTACAAACATTTAAAAAATATTACAACAATTTTAAGCTACTTGCACCTAATCTAAGCCCCCTAATAAAATAACAAAGCCCCCCAAAATAAAAAAAAATCCCTACCCTATTCTAAATTAAAAAGTTCAAAGCTCTTTTTCCTTACCAGCCCTTAAAAGGGCCTTTTGCGGGGCTATAATAAATATGTTAACCCCTACACCGCCGCAACTAAATAAATGTATTACCCCCTAAACCGCCGCTCCTGGACCCCGCCGCAAGCTATAATAAACTGATTAACCCCTAAACCGCCACTCCCGGAGCCCACCGCCACTATAATAAATATGTTAACCCCTAAATCGCCGCTCCCGGAGCCCACCGCCACTCTAACAAACTGATTAACCCCTACACCGCCGCTCCCGGAGCCCACCGCAAGCTATACTAAATATGTTAACCCCTAAACCGCCGCTCCCGGTCCCGGCCGCAACTATAATATATGTATTAACCCCTAAACCGCCGCTCCCAGACCCCGCCGCCACCTACATGATACCTATTAACCCCTATCCTGCCCCCCCTACCGTCGCCACCTATAATAAATTTATTAACCCCTATCCTGCCCCCACTACACTGCCGCCACTGTAATAAAATTATTAACCCCTAAACCTAAGTCTAACCCTAACACCCCCCTAAGTTAAATATTAATTAAATAAATCTAAATAATATTTCTCTTATTAAATAAATTACTCCTATTTAAAACTAAATACTTACATTTAAAATAAACCCTAATATAGCTACAATATAAATAATAATTATATTGTAGCTATCTTAGGATTTATTTTTATTTTACAGGCATCTTTCAATTTATTTTAACTAGGTACAATAGCTATTAAATAGTTATTAACTATTTAATAGCTACCTAGCTAAAATAAAGAGAAATTTACCTGTAAATTAAAAACTAACCTAAGTTACAATTACACCTAACACTACACTATACTTAAATTAATTATTCCTATTTAAAACTAAATACTTACCTGTAAAATAAACCCTAAGATAGCTACAATATAATTAATAATTACATTGTAGCTATTTAAGGATTTATATTTATTTTATAGGTAACTTGGTATTTATTTTAGCTAGTTAGAATAGTTATTAAATAGTTATTAACTATTTAATAACTACCTAGCTAAAAGAAATACAAAATTACCTGTAAAATAAATCCTAACCTAAGTTACAATTAAATCTAACACTACACTATCATTAAATTAATTAAATACATTACCTACAAATAACTACAATTAAATACAATTACATAAACTAACTAAAGTACAAAAAATAAAAAAAGCTAAGTTACAAAAAATAAAAAAAATAACTTACAAACATTTAAAAAATATTACAACAATTTTAAGCTACTTGCACCTAATCTAAGCCCCCTAATAAAATAACAAAGCCCCCCAAAATAAAAAAAATCCCTACCCTATTCTAAATTAAAAAGTTCAAAGCTCTTTTACCTTAACAGCCCTTAAAAGGGACTTTTGCGGGACATGCCCCAAAGAATTCAGCTCTTTTGCCTGTAAAAGAAAAATACAACCCCCCCAACATTAAAACCCACCACCCACATACCCCTAATCTAACCCAAACCCCCCTTAAAAAAAACCTAACACTACCCTCCTGAAGATCATCCTACCTTTAGTCGTCTTCAGCCAGCCGACCATCGATGGAACCGAAGAGGAGATCCGGAGCGGCAGAAGTCATCATCCAAGGGGTGCTGAAGAAATCTTCCATCCGATGAAGTCATCATCCAGGCGGCGCTGAAGAATTCTTCCATCCGGGCGATGTCATCTTCCTAGCGGCGTCTTCAATCTTCATCCATCTGGAGCGGAGCCATCTTCAGACGAGCCGACGCAGAGCCATCCTCTTCTTCTCGACGACTACCGACGAATGGATATTCCTTTAAGGGACGTCATCCAAGATGGCGTCCCTTCAATTCCGATTGGCTGATAGGATTCTATCAGCCAATCGGAATTAAGGTAGGAAAAATCTGATTGGCTGATTGAATCAGCCAATCAGATTGAAGTTCAATCCGATTGGCTGATCAAATCAGCCAATGAGATTGAGCTCGCATTCTATTGGCTGTTACGATCAGCCAATAGAATGCGAGCTCAATCTGATTGGCTGATTGGATCAGCCAATCAGATTAAACTTCAATCTGATTGGCTGATTCAATCAGCCAATCAGATTTTTCCTACCTTAATGCCGATTGGCTGATAGAATCCTATCAGCCAATCGGAATTGAAGGGACGCCATCTTGGATGACGTCCCTTAAAGAAATATCCATTCGTCGGTAGTCGTCGGGAAGAAGAGGATGGCTCCGCGTCGGCTCGCCTGAAGATGGCTCCGCTCTGGATGGAGGAAGATTGAAGACACCGCTTGGAAGATGACATCGCCCGGATGGAAGAATTCTTCAGTGCCGCCTGGTTCATGACTTAAACGGATGGAAGATTTCTTCAGCGCCCCTTGGATGATGACTTCTGCCGCTCCGGATCTCCTCTTCGGTTCCATCGATGGTCGGCTGGCTGAAGACGACTAAAGGTAGGATGATCTTCAGGGGGTAGTGTTAGGTTTTTTTAAGGGGGGTTTGGGTTAGATTAGGGGTATGTGGGTGGTGGGTTTTAATGTTGGTGGGGGTTGTATTTTTCTTTTACAGGCAAAAGAGCTGAATTCTTTGGGGCATGCCCCGCAAAAGGCCCTTTTAAGGGCTGGTAAGGTAAAAGAGCTTTGAACTTTTTAATTTAGAATAGGGTAGGGAATTTTTTTATTTTGGGGGGCTTTGTTATTTTATTAGGGGGCTTAGATTAGGTGTAAGTAGCTTAAAATTGTTGTAATATTTTTTAAATGTTTGTAACTTATTTTTTTTATTTTTTGTAACTTAGATTTTTTTATTTTTTGTACTTTAGTTAGTTTATGTAATTGTATTTAATTGTAGTTATTTGTAGGTAATTTATTTAATTAATTTAATGATAGTGTAGTGTTAGGTTTAATTGTAACTTAGGTTAGGATTTATTTTACAGGTAATTTTGTATTTCTTTTAGCTAGGTAGTTATTAAATAGTTAATAACTATTTAATAACTATTCTAACTAGCTAAAATAAATACCAAGTTACCTGTAAAATAAATATAAATCCTAAAATAGCTACAATGTAATTATTAATTACATTGTAGCTATCTTAGGGTTTATTTTACAGGTAAGTATTTAGTTTTAAATAGGAATAATTTATTTAATGATAGTGTAGTGTTAGGTGTAGGGTTGCACCGATACCATTTTTTTTAAAACCGAGTACAAGTACCAATACTTTTTTTAAATACTCGCCGATACCAATTACCGATACTTTTTTATGTCATTTTAACAGCGTCCCAAGCACAATACAGACTAATTATTTAAGACAGCTTCTTTATAATTATAAAGAACTGTAACTCAAAAGATATTATTAAATAATAAAAGTTTTATTTGCTTGTTGTCACAAAGTTGTAAAGACACAAAGAAATTTCAAAGAACACGTTTATAAATAAAAATATCACATTAAAATATATTCATAATAACAATGAATAACAAATGTAATATAACAACCAACTAAAAGTGCAATACAGTAAATAATATACCAGTGCACTATTTAAACATGGGGAACAACAATATGGGCTAGCTTACATTTGAGTGGTAAGCTTTACCAATGCTCTCTTTGCATGTGCAACTCCATTAAAGTCTATTGAGTTGGAAATGTGAACAGAGCATTGGTAAAGCTTACATATCAAATGTAATCTAAATCTAGTCCTATTATTGTAAGATGTGTGTTCATAGAAAAATAATGAAGTTAATTCCTATAAACACTCTTCCTGCAATCATATAAGATAAGGATGTTCCTCAGAGTACAGTATGTTTTGAGCATAATTGTGCAAGATAAGAACTAGCAGTATAACAGGCAATCTAGCAATTATAATAGTTTTTCAAAAGTTTGTCTGAACGAGGTACAGTGATCTCTCCTACAATAATACAATACAACAGCAATTTGTATTGTTAGAACAGAAGTGAACCATTTTAGTTAAGTCTCTCCTGCAGCTTAAAATAAAATGGGAACATGCAGTTTGAAAAAACTCCACAAGATAGCGTATGGGTAGGAAGTGGAGGTATCGGTTTAAGTATCGGTGCATTTGCATGAGTAAAAGTAGTATCGGTATCGGTGCAACCCTAGTTAGGTGTAATTGTAACTTAGGTTAGTTTTTATTTTACAGATTGAAGACGCCGCTTGGAAGATGACATCGCCTGGATGGAAGAATTCTTCAGCGCCGCCTGGTTCATGACTTAAACGGATGGAAGATTTCTTCAGCGCCCCTTGGATGATGACTTCTGCCGCTCCGGATCTCCTCTTCGGTTCCATCGATGGTTGGCTGGCTGAAGACGACTAAAGGTAGGATGATCTTCAGGGGGTAGTGTTAGGTTTTTTTAAGGGGGGTTTGGGTTAGATTAGGGGTATGTGGGTGGTGGGTTTTAATGTTGGTGGGGGTTGTATTTTTCTTTTACAAGCAAAAGAGCTGAATTCTTTGGGGCATGCCCCGCAAAAGGCCCTTTTAGGGGCTGGTAAGGTAAAAGAGCTTTGAACTTTTTAATTTAGAATAGGGTAGGGAATTTTTTTATTTTGGGGGGCTTTGTTATTTTATTAGGGGGCTTAGATTAGGTGTAAGTAGCTTAAAATTGTTGTAATATTTTTTAAATGTTTGTAACTTATTTTTTTTATTTTTTGTAACTTAGCTTTTTTTATTTTTTGTACTTTAGTTAGTTTATGTAATTGTATTTAATTGTAGTTATTTGTAGGTAATTTATTTAATTAATTTAATGATAGTGTAGTGTTAGGTTTAATTGTAACTTAGGTTAGGATTTATTTTACAGGTAATTTTGTATTTCTTTTAGCTAGGTAGTTATTAAATAGTTAATAACTATTTAATAACTATTCTAACTAGCTAAAATAAATACCAAGTTACCTGTAAAATAAATATAAATCCTAAAATAGCTACAATGTAATTATTAATTACATTGTAGCTATCTTAGGGTTTATTTTACAGGTAAGTATTTAGTTTTAAATAGGAATAATTTATTTAATTATAGTGTAGTGTTAGGTGTAGGGTTGCACCGATACCATTTTTTTTTAAAATCGAGTACAAGTACCAATACTTTTTTAAATACTCGCCGAAACCAATTACCGATACTTTTTTATGTCATTTTAACAGCGTCCCAAGCACAATACAAACTAATTATTTAAGACAGCTTCTTTATAATTATAAAGAACTGTAACTCAAAAGATATTATTAAATAATAAAAGTTTTATTTGCTTGTTGTCACAAAGTTGTAAAGACTCAAAGAAATTTCAAAGAACACGTTTATAAATAAAAATATCACATTAAAATATATTCATAATAACAATGAATAACAAATGTAATATAACAACCAACTAAAAGTGCAATACAGTAAATAATATACCAGTGCACTATTTAAACATGGGGAACAACAATATGGGCTAGCTTACATTTGAGTGGTAAGCTTTACCAATGCTCTCTTTGCATATCCAACTCCATTAAAGTCTATTGAGTTGGAAATGTGAACAGAGCATTGGTAAAGCTTACATATCAAATGTAATCTAAATCTAGTCCTATTATTGTAAGATGTGTGTTCATAGAAAAATAATGAAGTTAATTCCTATAAACACTCTTCCTGCAATCATATAAGATAAGGATGTTCCTCAGAGTACAGTATGTTTTGAGCATAATTGTGCAAGATAAGAACTAGCAGCATAACAGGCAATCTAGCAATTATAATAGTTTTTCAAAAGTTTGTCTGAACTAGGTACAGTGATCTCTCCTACAATAATACAATACAACAGCAATTTGTATTGGTAGAACAGAAGTGAACCATTTTAGTTAAGTCTCTCCTGCAGCTTAAAATAAAATGGGAACATGCAGTTTGAAAAAACTCCACAAGATAGCGTATGGGTAGGAAGTGGAGGTATCGGTTTAAGTATCGGTGCATTTGCATGAGTACAAGTAGTATCGGTATCGGTGCAACCCTAGTTAGGTGTAATTGTAACTTAGGTTAGTTTTTATTTTACAGATTGAAGACGCCGCTTGGAAGATGACATCGCCCGGATGGAAGAATTCTTCAGCGCCGCCTGGTTCATGACTTAAACGGATGGAAGATTTCTTCAGCGCCCCTTGGATGATGACTTCTGCCGCTCCGGATCTCCTCTTCAGTTCCATCGATGGTCGGCTGGCTGAAGACGACTAAAGGTAGGATGATCTTCAGGGGGTAGTGTTAGGTTTTTTTAAGGGGGGTTTGGGTTAGATTAGGGGTATGTGGGTGGTGGGTTTTAATGTTGGTGGGGGTTGTATTTTTCTTTTACAGGCAAAAGAGCTGAATTCTTTGGGGCATGCCCCGCAAAAGGCCCTTTTAAGGGCTGGTAAGGTAAAAGAGCTTTGAACTTTTTAATTTAGAATAGGGTAGGGAATTTTTTTATTTTGGGGGGCTTTGTTATTTTATTAGGGGGCTTAGATTAGGTGTAAGTAGCTTAAAATTGTTGTAATATTTTTTAAATGTTTGTAACTTATTTTTTTTTATTTTTTGTAACTTAGCTTTTTTATTTTTTGTACTTTAGTTAGTTTATGTAATTGTATTTAATTGTAGTTATTTGTAGGTAATTTATTTAATTAATTTAATGATAGTGTAGTGTTAGGTTTAATTGTAACTTAGGTTAGGATTTATTTTACAGGTAACTTTGTATTTATTTTAGCTAGTTAGAATAGTTATTAAATAGTTATTAACTATTTAATAACTATTCTAACTAGCTAAAATAAATACCAAGTTACCTGTAAAATAAATATAAATCCTAAAATAGCTACAATGTAATTATTAATTACATTGTAGCTATCTTAGGGTTTATTTTACAGGTAAGTATTTAGTTTTAAATAGGAATAATTTATTTAATGATAGTGTAGTGTTAGGTGTAGGGTTGCACCGATACCATTTTTTTTAAAACCGAGTACAAGTACCAATACTTTTTTTAAATACTCGCCGATACCAATTACCGATACTTTTTTATGTCATTTTAACAGCGTCCCAAGCACAATACAGACTAATTATTTAAGACAGCTTCTTTATAATTATAAAGAGCTGTAACTCAAAAGATATTATTAAATAATAAAAGTTTTATTTGCTTGTTGTCACAAAGTTGTAAAGACTCAAAGAAATTTCAAAGAACACGTTTATAAATAAAAATATCACATTAAAATATATTCATAATAACAATGAATAACAAATGTAATATAACAACCAACTAAAAGTGAAATACAGTAAATAATATACCAGTGCACTATTTAAACATGGGGAACAACAATATGGGCTAGCTTACATTTGAGTGGTAAGCTTTACCAATGCTCTCTTTGCATATCCAACTCCATTAAAGTCTATTGAGTTGGAAATGTGAACAGAGCATTGGTAAAGCTTACATATCAAATGTAATCTAAATCTAGTCCTATTATTGTAAGATGTGTGTTCATAGAAAAATAATGAAGTTAATTCCTATAAACACTCTTCCTGCAATCATATAAGATAAGGATGTTCCTCAGAGTACAGTATGTTTTGAGCATAATTGTGCAAGATAAGAACTAGCAGTATAACAGGCAATCTAGCAATTATAATAGTTTTTCAAAAGTTTGTCTGAACGAGGTACAGTGATCTCTCCTACAATAATACAATACAACAGCAATTTGTATTGGTAGAACAGAAGTGAACCATTTTAGTTAAGTCTCTCCTGCAGCTTAAAATAAAATGGGAACATGGAGTTTGAAAAAACTCCACAAGATAGCGTATGGGTAGGAAGTGGAGGTATCGGTTTAAGTATCGGTGCATTTGCATGTGTACAAGTAGTATCGGTATCGGTGCAACCCTACGGCTAGATTTAGAGTTCGGCGGTAGCCGTGAAAACCAGCGTTAGAGGCTCCTAACGCTGGTTTTAGGCTACCGCCAGGTATTTGGAGTCAGTGATTAAAGGGTCTAACGCTCACTTTTCAGCCGCGACTTTTCCATACCGCAGATCCCCTTACGTCAATTGCGTATCCTATCTTTTCAATGGGATCTTTCTAACTCCGGTATTTAGAGTCGTTTCTGAAGTGAGCGTTAGAGCTCTAACGACAAAACTCCAGCCGCCGGAAAATAGCAGGAGTTAAGAGCTTTCTGGGCTAACGCCGGTTCATAAAGTTCTTAACTACTGTACCCTAAAGTACACTAACACCCATAAACTACCTATGTACCCCTAACCCGAGGTCCCCCACATCGCCGCCACTCGATTAAAATTTTTTAACCCCTAATCTGCCGACCGCCACCTACGTTATACTTATGTACCCCTAATCTGCTGCCCCTAACCCCGCCGACCCCTATATTATATTTATTAACCCCTAACCTGCCCCCCACAACGTCGCCGCCAGCTACTTACAATAATTAACCCCTAATCTTCCGACCGCAAAGCGCCGCCACCTACGTTATCCTTATGTACCCCTAATCTGCTGCCCCTAACACCGCCGACCCCTATATTATATTTATTAACCCCTAATCTGCCCTCCCTAACATCTCCGACACCTACCTTCAATTATTAACCCCTAATCTGACGACCGGAGCTCATCGCTATTCTAATAAATCTATTAACCCCTAAAGCTAAGTCTAACCCTAACACTAACACCCCCCTAACTTAAATATAATTTAAATCTAACGAAATTAATTATCTCTTATTAAATAAATTATTCCTATTTAAAGCTAAATACTTACCTGTAAAATAAATCCTAATATAGCTACAATATAAATTATAATTATATTATAGCTATTTTAGGATTAATATTTATTTTACAGGCAACTTTGTAATTATTTTAACCAGGTACAATAGCTATTAAATAGTTAAGAACTATTTAATAGTTACCTAGTTAAAATAATAACAAAATTACCTGTAAAATAAATCCTAACCTAAGTTATAATTAAACCTAACACTACCCTATCAATAAATTAATTAAATAAAATACCTACAATTACCTACAATTAACCTAACACTACACTATCAATAAATAAATTAAATACAATTGCTACAAATAACTACAATTACATAAACTAACTAAAGTACAAAAAATAAAAAAGAACTAAGTTACAAAAAATAAAAAAATATTTACAAACATAAGAAAAATATTACAACAATTTTAAACTAATTACACCTACTCTAATCCCCCTAATAAAATAACAAAGACCCCCAAAATAAAAAAATGCCCTACCCTATTCTAAATTAATAGAGTTAAAAGCTCTTTTACCTTACCAGCCCTGAACAGGGCCCTTTGCGGGGCATGCCCCAAGAAAATCAGCTCTTTTGCCTGTAAAAAAAATAATACAATACCCCCCCCCAACATTACAACCCACCACCCACATACCCCTAATCTAACCCAAACCCCCCTTAAATAAACCTAACACTAAGCCCCTGAAGATCTTCCTACCTTGTCTTCACCATCCAGGTATCACCGATCCGTCCTGGCATCCGGTGCTGAAGAGGTCCAGAAGAGGCTCCAAAGTCTTCCTCCTATCCGGCAAGAAGAGGACATCCGGACCGGCAAACATCTTCTCCAAGCGGCATCTTCGATCTTCTTCCATCCAGTGCGGAGCGGGTCCATCTTGAAGCAGCCGACGCGGATCCATCCTCTTCTTCCGTTGTCTCCCGACGAATGACGGTTCCTTTAAGGGACGTCATCCAAGATGGCGTCCCTCGAATTCCGATTGGCTGATAGGATTCTATCAGCCAATCGGAATTAAGGTATGAATATTCTGATTGGCTGATGGAATCAGCCAATCAGAATCAAGTTCAATCCTATTGGCTGATCCAATCAGCCAATCAGATTGAGCTCGCATTCTATTGGCTGTTCCGATCAGCCAATAGAATGCGAGCTCAATCTGATTGGCTGATTGGATCAGCCAATAGGATTGATCTTGATTCTGATTGGCTGATTCCATCAGCCAATCAGAATATTCCTACCTTAATTCCGATTGGCTGATAGAATCCTATCAGCCAATCGGAATTCGAGGGACGCCATCTTGGATGACGTCCCTTAAAGGAACCGTCATTCGTCGGGAGACAACGGAAGAAGAGGATGGATCCGCGTCGGCTGCTTCAAGATGGACCCGCTCCGCACTGGATGGAAGAAGATCGAAGATGCCGCTTGGAGAAGATGTTTGCCGGTCCGGATGTCCTCTTCTTGCCGGATAGGAGGAAGACTTTGGAGCCTCTTCTGGACCTCTTCAGCACCGGATGCCAGGACGGATCGGTGATACCTGGATGGTGAAGACAAGGTAGGAAGATCTTCAGGGGCTTAGTGTTAGGTTTATTTAAGGGGGGTTTGGGTTAGATTAGGGGTATGTGGGTGGTGGGTTGTAATGTTGGGGGGGGTATTGTATTATTTTTTTTACAGGCAAAAGAGCTGATTTTCTTGGGGCATGCCCCGCAAAGGGCCCTGTTCAGGGCTAGTAAGGTAAAAGAGCTTTTAACTCTATTAATTTAGAATAGGGTAGGGCATTTTTTTATTTTGGGGGTCTTTGTTATTTTATTAGGGGGATTAAAGTAGGTGTAATTAGTTTAAAATTGTTGTAATATTTTTCTTATGTTTGTAAATATTTTTTTATTTTTTGTAACTTAGTTCTTTTTTATTTTTTGTACTTTAGTTAGTTTATGTAATTGTAGTTATTTGTAGCAATTGTATTTAATTTATTTATTGATAGTGTAGTGTTAGGTTAATTGTAGGTAATTGTAGGTATTTTATTTAATTAATTTATTGATAGGGTAGTGTTAGGTTTAATTATAACTTAGGTTAGGATTTATTTTACAGGTAATTTTGTTATTATTTTAACTAGGTAACTATTAAATAGTTCTTAACTATTTAATAGCTATTGTACCTGGTTAAAATAATTACAAAGTTGCCTGTAAAATAAATATTAATCCTAAAATAGCTATAATATAATTATAATTTATATTGTAGCTATATTAGGATTTATTTTACAGGTAAGTATTTAGCTTTAAATAGGAATAATTTATTTAATAAGAGATAATTAATTTCGTTAGATTTAAATTATATTTAAGTTAGGGGGGTGTTAGTGTTAGGGTTAGACTTAGCTTTAGGGGTTAATACATTTATTATAGTAGAGATGAGCTCCGGTCTTCAGATTAGGGGTTAATAATTGAAGTTATGTGTCGGCGATGTTAGGGAGGGCAGATTAGGGGTTAATACTATTTATTATAGGGTTAGTGAGGCGGATTAGGGGTTAATAACTTTATTATAGTAGCGCTCAGGTCCGCTCGGCAGATTAGGGGTTAATAATTGTAGGCAGGTGTCGGCGACGTTGAGGGGGGCAGATTAGGGGTTAATAAATATAATATAGGGGTCGGCGGTGTTAGGGGCAGCAGATTAGGGGTACATAGGGATAACGTAGGTTGCGGCGGTGTACGGAGCGGAAGATTAGGGGTTAAAAATAATATGCAGGGGTCAGCGATAGCGGGGGCGGCAGATTAGGGGTTAATAAGTGTAAGGTTAGGGGTGTTTAGACTCGGGGTACATGTTAGAGTGTTAGGTGCAGACGTAGGAAGTGTTTCCCCATAGGAAACAATGGGGCTGCGTTAGGAGCTGAACGCTGCTTTTTTGCAGGTGTTAGGTTTTTTTACAGCTCAAACAGCCCCATTGTTTCCTATGGGAGAATCGTGCACGAGCACGTTTTTGAGGCTGGCCGCGTCCGTAAGCAACTCTGGTATCGAGAGTTGCATTTGCGGTAAAAATGCTCTACGCTCCTTTTTTGGAGCCTAACGCAGCATTTTTTTGAACTCTCGATACCAGAGTTAATTTTATGCTGTGGCCAGAAAAAAGCCTGCGGAGCGTTAACAGCCCATCTACCGCCAAACTCCAAATCTAGGCCCTAGTTAGGTGTAATTGTAACTTAGGTTAGTTTTTATTTTACAGGTAAATTTCTCTTTATTTTAACTAGGTAGCTATTAAATAGTTAATAACTATTTAATAGCTATTGTACCTAGTTAAAATAAATTGAAAGTTGCCTGTAAAATAAAAATAAATCCTAAGATAGCTACAATATAAATAATAATTATATTGTAGCTATATTAGGGTTTATTTTAAAGGTAAGTATTTAGTTTTAAATAGGATTAATTTAGTTAAGAAGAGAAATATTATTTAGATTTATTTAATTAATATTTAAGTAAGGGGGGTTTTAGGGTTAGTGTTAGACTTAGTTTTAGGGGTTAATAATTTTATTACAGTGGCGGCGCTGTAGGCGGGGCAGAATAGGGGTTAATAAACTTATTATAGGTGGCGACGGTGTAGGGGGGGCAGATTAGGGGTTAATAAGTTTAATATAGGTTGCGGCGGGGTCCGTGAGCGGCGGTTTAGGGGTTAAACTATTTATTTAGTTGTGGCAGGGTCCGGGATCGGCAGGATAGGGGTTAATAAATTTATTATAGGTGGCGGCAGTATAGGGGGGGCAGGATAGGGGTTACTAGGTATAATGTAGATGGCGGCGGTGTCCTGGAGCGGCGGTTTAGGGGTTAACACATTTATAAGAGTTGCGGCGGGGTCTAGGAGCAGCGGTTTAGGGGTTAATAACTTTATTGAGTTGCGGGGGGCTCCGGGAGCCCGGTATAGGGGGTAGAACAGTGTAGTTAATGTGGGTGCTTAGTGACAGGCTAGCAATAAAGATGTCAAAAAGCCGAAGAGCAGCGAGATCGGATGAGTGATAATTCTCACAGTCCGATGCTCATCGCCCCGTACTTGGTGCGCGGCTTTTTGACAGCTTTTTTGATAACTTAGGCGAAATTTTGCAGGTCCGCGGCGGCGATGGTAGGCGAGCTTAGGCAGGCGTATTGAACCGGCGAAGGCAGGTAAAGTAGACGCGTTGATAACTAGGCCCCACAGTCATCGATCTCGCTGCTATTCGGCTTTTTACCAACTTTATTTATACCCTGTTACTAAACGCCACCACTATACTAAAATGAGGTGAGTGAATAAAAAGTTAAAAAAATGAAAAAAAAATACAAAAGTGTCCAAAATAAATTAAGTACAAAGTGTCCAAATGGCCTAGAAAAGGCCGAAAAGCGTTGACATACTGGAGAGCTTATTTCTATCATTTTGAAAAGTGTATAAACGTTATTGCACCATTGTTTTTCTTGTTTATTTGCAGGTTCAGGATATTCTATTTTTTGGGGTTTTTATCCTCTTTTTTTATTTTTATTTATAATTTTTTATTTTTTCATTTTTTCCTATTTTGTACTTTATTTCTACACACATCTATAGGATCAAACATTTCGTGTTCATTCTTTGGAAATCTATCTGGATTTTTGCATTTTTTATTTTTTTATATTTATCACTCTTTCACAACACATTGAAGTTTGAATTGACTATTACACACCAGCGTTTGGATATTACCATTTGGACACTTTGTACTTAATTTATTTTGGACACTTTTGTATTTTTGTGATTTTTGTAACTTTTTATTCACTCACCTCAAGTTTTGAACTTGTGATTGCCACACACATCACACGATTGGTTATTAAACCATTTTTGATTTATTCTTCGCTGTGTTTGCATCTGTTGTACATTATCACCTATGGTATAGCCTCAACATGTACCAACTCTTTTATATACATCATGGATCCATGTAGTTTTTAGCCATTGTATCATTGCATCATTATATTTTTATATGCTTAAATCGCTGTTTTTATATGTCATAATAAATTGTCACTATTTTTAGAATTTTTAGCCTTTTTAGCTTTCAGCGCTCCCTTCCATACCCATTTCTCAATTGGAACTTCAAAAACTGTAAGTGGATCATCAGGGGTTAGTGTTAGGTTTATTTAAGGGTTTTTTGGGTGGGTTTTATTTTTAGAGTAGGGTCTGGGCAGGTAAAAGGGCTAAATGCCCTTTTAAGGGCAATGCCCATACAAATGCCCTTTTCAGGGTAATGGGGAGCTTAGGGTTTTTAGATAGGATTTTTATTTGGGGGGTTGGTTGGGTGGGGGGTTTTTGTATTTTTTTTACAGGTAAAAGAACTGATCTCTTTGGTGCAATGCACCGCAAAAGGCTCTTTTAAGGGTCATTGGTAGTTTATTGTAGGCTATGTTTTTTTTTATTTTGGAGGTCTTTTTTATTTTGATAGGGCTATTAGATTAGGTGTAATTCGTTTTTATTTTTGATATTGTGGTTTGTTTGTTTTTGTAACTGAGCGTTTATTTTTTTTGTAACTTAGTAATTTGTAATAGTAGATTTAAATAATTTGAGTAGGGTTAGGGTTTTTTAATATGTAATATAGTTAATTTAATTGCTAGTTTAATGTAATTTTAGTATAATAGTTAGGGTAGATTAATTAATAGTTTAATGTAGTTTATTTTAATTCTACAGGTAAGTTTTAATTTATTATAAGATAGGGATGTTGTAATTTTATTGTAAAGTTAGTGGGTTGTTAGGTTTAGGGGTTAATAGCTTAATTTAGTTTATGACGATGTGTGGGGCTGGCGGTTTAGGGGTTAATAGGTTTAGTTAATGGTAGTGATGTGGGAGGCCAGAGGTTTAGGAATACA